>NW_026614771.1:0-114851 GCF_030052815.1 Hevea brasiliensis
AATTTTTTAGGTCATTTAGACCAGTATAGAGAGTTATGACCAAATGAACATGTACTGTTCATTTGGTCATTTTCTGGTTGGGTGCAGGAAATCTGAATTTGGGCAGTCTTTAGGTCAAGTTTTGGACAGAATTTGAGCATGGTTTCTTCATGGAAAATGGGCTATTTTGGGTCTAGTTTCACCTCCAATTGGCCTCATACCAATTGGGGTCACACAATTTCATTTATGGCTTAAAATGTACACTGCCCTCAACAAACACAACCTGCAGAAAATTGACACTTCCAAAACTCAATCTCCTCCAACTTCCTTACTTCAATTTGCATGCAATACACTTCTATAAGCAATAATCTCATCCCAATTAGGTCAAATTTCAAGCATTTACACAAAATCTCCAAGTCATGTACACAAACCCTAATTTCCAAGTTTCAAACTCAATCAATTCAATCCCTTTTCACTTCTCATATATATAATCATATCAATCATCATCTCTAAACTCATTTACATTATTTGAACACAATAAAGCCCAACACATTTCATGGCTGCCAAAATTTGGGGACATCATGGGTTCATGAATTTCTTGTTAATTTCTTGAAATTTCCACTTATCTCAAGTCACTTTCAAGTATTAAAGAAGAAGGGAGAAAAACACTAACCTCTTGTGACCCAACTTGGAAATTTTCCCAAAACTTCAATTTTCCTTCTTCCTATGGGTACCTAGAGCTTCCTTATGATGTAGGCTAAATTTTTAATGAAGGGGACTATGGGTTTTGGGGAGTGAAAGCTTGGGAAATCAAGCTTTAAGCTTGATAACAATGGTGGGGAGGGAGAGACTAAGGGAGACGGCAAGGAGGGAGAGAGAAGAGGAAGAAGAAGATGGTTGGTGGGGTTTTGTCTCTTGTGGGTATTTATATATATACATTTATGTGTACTTTATTGTTTTTAAATTTCATTAATCTATTTCCTTTCGAGGGAGAGAGAAGAGGAAGAAGAAGATGGTTGGTGGGGTTTTGTCTCTTGTGGGTATTTATATATATACATTTATGTGTACTTTATTGTTTTTAAATTTCATTAATCTATTTCCTTTCTTTTCTTTTCTTTCCTTTTCTTTTCTTTTCTTTTCTTCTTCTTTCTCTTCTCATTTTTCAATTTCAAATTCATAAAATTAATTTATGTTAATTATTCTATTTCCAAATTTTAATTTGACATTTAAGTCAAAATTCACCTCTAGGGGTGAAATGACCAAAATGCATTTCATGGTGCTCATCGGATTATTTTTATTTTTTTATACCAATTAATAAATTCTCTAAATTTTATTTTATTTCTCAAAAATTTTTCTATATTTTTTTAATATTTATTTCATTAATTTATGCCTCCTCACTATAGTTTAAGCGTAGTTCCAGACATCCCGACTGTCCGAACAGACATTAGTCGTCAACAAAGAAATGTACGGACTACCTACGGTGAGGGCGTTACACTTCCATTGTTGCTGGCTGCTATACTCATTCTCTTGATCTAGTTAAGGCTTGTATGCCCAACAAGAAAGAAAGAAGAGGAAAGGACAGAGAAAGTCGATAAAGATGTACGATGGCATTGTTCCACTAAAGGCCACGTGGTTCTTTTCAAATCATATTTTTCTTATTAAAAGACTTCACAATTATCACATCGACACACACAATCCATAGTGGATTAGACAAATGTGAAATTTTGATATACAATTATTATACATGCAATGATTTTATTATGTATTATATATATAACAATAACAAAATAAGGAAATTAAGGAAGAAAAATTAGGAATGAGTTGAAAATAATTATTGAAAAGATATCAGGATGAGATGCATGCATTTATATATACAAAACAAATGTTATATATGTATGAGGCGGCTTGTTTACCACCGTTTTTTATGATCTCGTCATAAACTTAGGACTTGCTTATTCCTTCAAAGATTATATATAATTATATTATTTAAATAAAAAATTATCATAAGAATAAGATAGTGATGAGCGTATCCGAATTCAAAGAAATTGATAGGAATTATATAATAACTTGATCAACTGCCATTCGAAATAAAAAAAATAAAAAAGGTAACAACCAGCAACTTGTCATATTATTAATTCTTTTAATTTAATAATTAAGTGACTATATCACAATAATGCCGAAGATTATTGTAAAAGAACATTAACAAATAATAACTTTCTTTTTTTATAAGAATTTTTATTGTTATATATAAAATATAAAAATATAATATTTAAAATGAAAAATATTCATCAAATGCAAAGACATGAAAGCTGGAGGATTTCTTGAGCCCCATATGCCTTCAAATTTCAAGATAATTTTCACCGGTTATCTTGAAGACAATATTATCTCTAAACTTTAATTTATATTATCAAATCACCTTAATATTAATTTACGTTATAATAAAATCCTTTTAACTTATTATTTTCGATTTCCTAAATATCTCACTACCATGACATAAGTTAAAAGAAAGAAGAATGTTAATTACTATTTTATCCTCACCATCTTCAACCATCTCCCCCATCTCCCTGTCTCTCTCACCGATTCCTCTATAAATATCAATTACAGAGTCTTATCTTCCAAATGAAAAAATAAAATAAAATAAAATATCAGGAGAAACTTTTTGCTGATGAGAAGGAAAACTGCAACAAATCCACTTAAAGACCTAAAATAAACATAAATTCATTCTTCAATATGTTTATTTATTATCAATTTTAAATCAGAAAATATTAATATTATATAGAAATGTATAACGATATATAAAAAAGTGCAAGATCACATAAAAAATATAATTTCTTATTTATGGATACAATTTTAGTAACAAATAAACATATTTAATAAATATTAACGAGTGCAATATTGTACTTGTTAGAAAAGTCATTTAAATAATTATATTATTATATAATTAATAAAAATTATAAATTAAACTTTTATCAAACAATAATCAATATTTATTTATTTTTTTTATGAATCACATATTTTATTAATTTTAAATAGATGGAAAAAATTAACAAGAAAGGCACATATAACACCCAAGTTAGCATATTCAATCTGTACTTAATTTAGCACTTAAAATATTAAGTATAAAAAAAACAATATAAAGACTTAAAAATACAAAATAGGACGAAAAAATTCAAAGCTTTATTTTTTTTAATTTCCCATTATCCTTTTTTATTTTCTTTGTATATATAAGATTTTTAGTGTATTTTAAATAAATATTAACTGTGTAATATTTAATTATTATTATTATTATTATTTTGTTCATTTTAAAAATATTTTTAACTTGAATTATTATTATTATTATTATTATTACTATTATTAATATTATTATTAATATTATTATTTTTAAGTTTAATTTTTTAAAAAACACTGAGGGGACCAAGGGTCTCTTGTATATAAACTCTTAATTCTAATTAAAATAAAATAATTGATAATGCATGCAATTAAAAAAAATTGGGGGAGGCGCTCAACCATGGCAGATAATAATATTGTTACATGAAAATTATATTTAAATTTCAACATTTTGTGTATGGTGAGGGAACATATTCTTGGGCCGTCGTAATTGAAATTTGTTTGTGTGGTCATTTCTTTAATTTTATTCTTCTTTCAGGATTTGGCATATTTCTTCTTTTTAATTATTTTCATTCATTAGCTAATTAATAACATTAATGAGCACAACAAGCAGTTTATTATTGCCTATTGGCCATTTGAAGACAAGTGATCGGTTGGTTTTGATGCATTTATTAATTAATTTTATATCAAAGTTTGATTTATTTATTTATTGATTCGTTTATATTGCACATGGGTCTTAGTTTTCCAAGATAACCGTAAAAATTATATATATAATTAAAAAATGAAGAAAAAAAGACCATAGATTTGCGATGACTCCAAGTCGTCCAATTATAAAGTTAAATTGCCCTGAAATTTCAGTTTCAGTTTGAACATACCATGCATGCATTATCGATGCTTCCACGAAATGAGAAAAGCAGATCTGATGAGAAGCTACTTTGGTTGGTATTGGTAACTTTGAATGGTCAAATCCCATATGGGTATTCAATATATGCATTTCCTTTATATTTTGTAGACCTTGAAATACCAAAAGAACACTAAAATAATCTGTAAAACAAGTAACCAATTTTGATTTAATGATAATAGATATTTTTTGAAAAAAAATGAAGTTATAAATTTGAATATTATTGAAGCTAATTAATTAAAGTAAAAAAAAAAAAAAAAAGGAAAAGAGGTGGATGGCTTAACAAAAAGATCAAGACGCTACTTTTGTAGTTTGAGATTTCCACGTACTTGAATGATATATTGATTTTTCAACTGTGACTTGTAGACTTTGGAGGAAAGGATAGTAAAACAGGTTTAGAAATCTTAATTTTAGGCGCCATGCAAACAATGGAAATGAAGAAAAGTGAGAATGCATGGAATTCAAAGTTTGCTAAACATTTTTTTATTCAATGGGTCAAATGCTTAATGAATGTTTCATGCTAAGTTTTTCCTGGTTTAATTATTAATAAAACGGTTTGTTTATAAAAAAAAAAAAAAAAGTCAGATGCTCAATATATCAAATAATAAAAAGGGGACTATACAGTAAGAGATAGTCCGTGTGTTCCAACTTAAATATATGCTATTGAATGAAGATAACACGTGGCTGATGACCCTTATTTGTCTTTGAGAAAAAGGACGTTAGGTTTATCAAAAATCTTATCAACTTGCTTGGTCAATTTTTGGTTCTTGCAGTGCAGTTTCCTATTAGAAATTGCAGTGCCAACTAGAACATACCCACTAGGGGTGAGCAGATTTTAGTTTAAACCGAAAAACTGAGCCAAATCGAGTCAATTCGATTCAATCGATTTGATTTTAAAATTTAATCGGTTCTGTTTGGTTTTATATTATAAAAATTTTGGTTATTTCCGTTTGGTTCGATTTTGAAGAGAGAAAATCTGTTAAACCGAACCGAATAGTAATTTTATATATTCAAATCGAACCAAATCAAACCGTATCGACTTTTGAGAAAAAGGACGCTAGGTTTATCAAAAATATTATCAACTTGCTTGGTCAATTTTTGGTTCTTGCAGTGTAGTTTCCATCGTAAATTGCAGTACAACTAGAACATACCCACTAGGGGTGAGCAGATTTCGGTTTAAATCGAAAAACAGAGCCAAATCGAGTCAATTCAGTTCAATCGATTTGGTTTTAAAATTTAATCGGTTCGGTTTGGTTTTATATTATAAAAATTTCGGTTATTTTGATTCGGCTCGATTTTAAAGAAAAAAATCAGTTAAACCGAACCGAATAATAATTTTATATATTCAAATCGAACCAAATTAAACCGTATCGACTTATGAATTGGTTTATTTTTATGGGAAATTTATGAATTATATTTAATTATATATATATATAAATTATTTAATTCCATTCATTAATATTTATTAGGTTTAAACCAAAGTCAAAATTAGACCAAGTAACTTGAAAATTAAGTCTAAATTAAAAAATAATAAAATATAAAACTGATTAGTTTGAACCAAGTCTAACCGAACTGAAATAGAGTGGTTCAGTTCGATTCGATTTTTCATCCATTCCAGTTCGGTTTCTAAAATATATAATTCGGTTTTCATAATTTAATTCGATTCAGTTCGAACCGAATGCTCACCCCTAAATTACCCACTAGAGAAATAAAATGAAGAAGGTTAATAATCCCCTGAAATCAATTTCCCCCAAACAAATACGACCATTTAAAATCCTTATATCATGAAGGCTTAAATTAAAAAAGGAAAAAATAAAAAATAAAAGCAATTCCATGAAAAATGAGCAAATTAAAACTGCCATTCTTTTGGCAGTTGTGATAGCCAGAGATATAATATGATATTTAACCAACTATGTATGCCAGCAACTTGCATATATATTATATACCAATTAATTAATTAACATAAATTATGCACAATCCTTTCCTTAATTAATCTAATCCGTTGGACTTCGCAAGATATTGACCGTCAAGTTTGATCATTATATTTGACCACAAATGAGAAGTTGCATTGGCAGGCAGCATATTCAACTAGTAATAAAAAAATATAAAAAATGCCAATGAGTTCTCTATATAAAGGGACGACGATATCCCAGCATTTACACAATCCAATTAAGAAGTTAACCTCTGTTATTAGTCAGCAGCAGCAGAAGAGAATAGCATTAGTAGTGAAGGATGAAGAAAGCCTGTTTTGTGTTGGTTCTCTTCCTATCATCAATAGCGTTGATGATAGACAGGTGTTCATGTTTGGACCGTAGCCAATTCCCTCCTTCTTTTCTCTTTGGTACCGCAACTTCTTCTTATCAGGTTGGTATATGTAAGCTTCTCTTCTATATATTTATGCATTGTATTAAACAAATTTATACTATCACAGACCGGCAAGCAACATTCGCTTTGCTTTATGAGAAATCTTTTTTTTGCCTGAAAATTTGCTGTTAAGAGTAAAAAATCTGTTTGGTTTGCATCAAAGGCGTGCAGATTAATTTCTATATATTCCTGCAGATTAATTTTTAATTTCTATATATATTTATTCCTGCAGATTGAAGGAGCATACTTGGAAGGCAACAAAGGCCTAAGCAATTGGGATGTATTTACTCACGTATCTGGTACAAATACTGCGGATGGAAGCAATGGGGATGTAGCTGATGATCACTATCATCTATTTTTGGTAATCAATAATTTTCTTGACTTAATTAAATAATCTATTTTTCTATTAATTAGAGTTCCGAAAGTTCCTATCAATAACAGGGATGAAAAGAGCAAAAAATTTTGACTTAATTTGATTATATTTGCAAACGTTTTCCACTAATTAGAATGAAGTTTCTACCAAAAACAAGATCCAACTTAGCCAAATTAAGGGATTAAAAAATCATTGGATACTAGTAATTTAATCATTTTAAAAAATGATATTAGTAATAAAAATAATTTTTAAATGTGCTAAGATGAATTTGACTAGTCTCAACAAGAGGCAGAAAAAAATAAAATATGGTGGTTCTTTTTTCTTTTTAAATATTGAAAAAATATATTTTTTTTTTGGTGGAAGAAATATTGAAAATATTATAAATTATGCTTGTATTTTGACAGGACGACATAGAGTTAATGCATTCCCTTGGAGTAAATTCATATAGATTTTCGATTTCATGGGTCAGAATTCTTCCAAGTATGTTCCACAAAAATTTTCCTTTAAATATGAGTTTTTTATTTCATTTCTTTATGTTTTAATTAATTTTGATCTTAATAATAGAGGGTAGATTTGGAGAGATCAATTCTGAAGGAATTACATTTTACAATAAGCTTATTGATGCTCTTTTGCTCAAAGGTAAATACATAGCCCTATTTTATGCTACTTTGACACTTAGATTTAAGTACTTTTGTATTATTATTATTCTTATGTATACCTCTTTAATTCTATAGGAATAGAACCAGTTGTTACCTTGCATCATTTTGATGTTCCTCAAGAACTAGAAGATCGATACGGCGCTTGGTTAAGTTCTCAAATACAGTAAGTTTCTCTATATTTGGTACTTTTTTTTTTTTTTATAAAAGTTAAAGAAAATTTTAGAAAAGTATGCTTTGGAGGTTTTAGTTATAGAAAATTATAAAATGCTACCATTGTTAATAATATTAGCAAGATTAATAAAAATCTAATCTACCATCTTAATTTTGTTATAGGATGATTTCGGCTACTTCGCAGATATCTGCTTCCAAGCTTTTGGAGACAGAGTCAAACATTGGATTACACTCAATGAAGCTAACATGGCAGCCCAATATGGCTACTACAGTGGAATATGGCCACCAAATCGATGCTCTTACCCTGTAGGCAAATGTAAAGCTGGGAACTCTGAGTTAGAGCCTTACATTGCTGCACATAATATGATATTAGCGCATGCCACAGCAACTGAAATTTACCGGAAGAAGTATCAGGTATTATATACATTATGACTTCAAATACTGAAAAGAGAATTCTTTCCCATACCATGTTTACTTAATAAAATTATTACTTGAAATAGGAAAAACAAGGAGGAAAAATTGGCATTGTATTACATATCTACTGGTATGAGCCATTGAGAGATATTCCAGCCGATCGTGTGGCTGCTCAACGAGCTTTAGGTTTCATTGCCGCATGGTAATAAATTGCTCTAATTAGTTAAAGTTTTATACTATAAAGTTGCTGCTTGCCCTCAGATGAATTAATAGGAGTGCAAATTCTTTCGTTGGTGTGTGTAGGTTTATGGATCCCATTATGTTTGGAGAGTATCCGCCAGAGATGCAACAGATTGTAGGTCTAAGGCTACCAACATTTTCAGTGGAGGATAAGAGGAAACTAGCAAACAAATTGGATTTCATTGGAATCAACCATTATAGCACCCTCTATGCAAAGGATTGTTTGTTGACACCATGCAATTATCATGATGATTTACTTAAAGATACCTTTACTTATGGAACTGGAGAGAAAGATGGAGTTCTTATAGGAGAGCCAGTAAGATATCCAAAGCTCACAATTTAAATAACAAATCAAATGATAATAACAGTACTTAACATTGCTTTTTGTTTTGTCCTCATATAGACAGCAATGCCTACCTTCTATGTTGTTCCAAATAGCATGGAGAAGACAATCATGTACTTCAAAGATAGATACAACAACACGCCCATGTACATCACAGAAAATGGTATATATATCAATAAAGCCCAATACTATTTTTTTTTTAATTATTTGAAACTAACTTAAATACGTGTATAATTAGCAATTATCAAACAGAGATTAGTAATTCAGTCTCAGGACTTAAAAAATTATACACTACTTGCAGGATATGCACAGCCTAGCAGCAAAAACATTGAAGATATGCTCAATGACGTGAACAGGTTAGAGTACATGCAGGGTTACCTCACTTCTTTGGTTTCGGCAATTAGGTAAATTCACATTTTCTTGTCTATCAATGTTCTTGAAAATCATGGGTTCTGTTTTTAGTTGAAGTGGTAATCTTACAAAAGTTAATGAAAATTACAGGAATGGAGCAGATGTGAGAGGCTACTTCCATTGGTCTCTGATCGACAATTTTGAGTGGACTTATGGTTATACAATAAGCTTCGGATTGTATCATGTAGACCGCAGAACAATGCAAAGAACACCAAAGAGATCAGCCAAATGGTTCCAGCATTTCTTGAAAAATGAATCTGGTTTTTTTCTTGCCTAAGAATAGCAACAGAACAATATTGTGCAGTTGTAATCTAGATTGGTATAAAGCTAGATAGACAGTGTGCACAATATATTCATAGTTATTCATTGATTTAAGTTGTTCCTTCTGTGGCATTTGCAGTCCAGATTCTTGAAAAGTTAGATACAGACAGTGTACTTTCATATATTTATTGAAGTTGTCCCTTATCATTTGGAAGTCACATAGCTATGTCACGTGTACCATAGCTATATCACATGTACGAGAATATTCAAGCTTCTATTTTTTTCATGTTTTAGCTCCTAATAAGAAATTTAGATATATTTTTTACTTGATATTACCTATTTTTTAACCAAAAATAGAAATGCAGGAAATAACTTAATTATATTAATTAAATCAAAATACATTTGCTAATATAACTAGTTTTTTTTTTTTAATAAAATGGATTATTTGTAATAAAACTAAGTAAAACTTGGCATGGGTTTGACAATTATTCCTAGGTCAATAGATCTACTCAAAACATTCAAAATTAATGCTTGTTCTATAATTAATAGATGTCGCTTATATAATAGATTCGCTTCCATTATTACTGGCTCCTCTACTCGTCCTCTTGATCTGGTTAAGGCTTGTATGTCGAACAAGAAAGAGAGAGGAGAAGATGGCTTCTCCACTCATCCTTTTGATCTGGTTAAGGCTTGTATGCCGAACAAGAAAGAGAGAGGAGAAGAGTGCAGAGCAAGTAGACCAATGACTCACAGTGGCATTGCTCCTCTGAAGGTCGCATGGTTCTTTTCAAATTCTACCACATTTTTCTTATTAAAAGAACTCATAATTATCATAGATACACAAAAATACACAATTTGCAGTGGATTGAATGAGTGAGAGATTTTAGAATATAATCATTATATATATATAATAGTTTTATTATTCGTTATCTATATATAATATTGACATGACTGTATTGAATAAGTTCTCATAAATTAAATTTTTTATTTGCATAAATGGTAAGGAAAAATACCACTAACAAAGGATAATGTTTGAGAGATATGATAATATGATATTCGCAACTTTTTATATTAACAATAATAAAATAATGTTTGAGAGAATAATAAAATGTATATTCTCAAAAAAAAATAATAATATAAATTTAACAAATGATATATATATATATATATATATATGTTGAATTTTTTTCATAAGACATAAGCAATAGAATAGTCCATTTAAGCAATAAAATCATTAAAAAGAGTGTAATAAATTTCTTATAGAGTATCCATTTCTAATAGCCTCTATTATTTTTAAAAATATTAAAATAAATTAAAAAAAATCAAATTGGTTATTTAGTGAACACAATATAATCTATAGAGATCTGAAAATCAAATATAAGGATAAAGCTCCATATGTTAGCCAAAAAAAGCTCCAAAATATAAATTAAAATAAATAATATATTTCCCTAATTTTTTTTTGTTTATATCTATATATATTACGTATATTCTAGGGCATGGGATTTTGAGGAAGACTTGTGCATCTTTTATCATTCATGAATTCTTAGACTAGTCTTCCTTCCTCTGTTAGTTCAAGGTATCTTTATGCACGATACCATTCTTTTGGCAGTTGACCAACTATTCTTTTATTTAGGAGTCGGGAAAAAAAAAAAAAGTTATGCGGGGGCCATGTATGTAAGCAACATGCACATATTATATAAATATCTAACACTCTCTCAAATCCCAATTAATTAATTAACATTATTGTGCATAATACTTTTATTAATCTAATCCGTTAGATTTAGCTAGATATTGACCGTCATGTTTGATCATCATATTTGACCACAATACGTGCAATTGCATTGTGTAATTGCATTGGTTAGTTGTGCAGCGGCAGAAGAAAAAAAGAATAGCATTAGCAGTGAAGGATGAAGAAAGCCAGTTTTGTTTTGGTTCTCTTCCTATCATCAATAGTGTTGATGACAGATAGGCGTTCATGTTTGGATCGTGGCCAATTCCCTCCATCTTTTCTCTTTGGGACTGCAACTTCTTCTTATCAGGTAGCTATATATATGTATGATTCTCTTCTCTCTCTCTATCTCTCTCTCTCTCTACATATATATATATATATATGCTCTAAATTAAACAAATTTATGCCATTACAAACCAGCAAGCAACATTTGCCTTGGTCTACATATATTCTACACGTACGCAATGTAACTGTTCTGAAGGTCTGTTGGCAACGAAGCCATCCAAAATTTCCTGCATATATAAATATAAATAATTCCTGCATATATATAACCTAGTATTTATAAATTCCTTTAAAACTGATGAAAAATGAAGCCATTCAATGAATATAATTCTCTCATAAAAAAATAATTTTCTGAGAAATTTGTAACCATCCCTAGACAAACTTTCTCATAGATCATGTACTTGAGTTGCATGCAGACAATATTTCCCATACATAAATTAATTTCTTCATATGTTTATTCCTGCAGATGGAAGGAGTATTCTCGGAAGGCAACAAAGGCCTCAGCAATTGGGATGCATTCACCCACTTATTTATATATTGCCAGCTATACTATGGAATTTCTAGTTCTTGACATATAGTTGACTTTATCTAGTTTGTTATTGGTCAAATTCTCATTTGCTATTTATCTGCTTACTTCAGGTTATTTAATTTTTCTCAACATGAAATTAGAGTACTGACTTAGTCTTATTTTAAGGTTACAAGTGAACCATTAATGACCAACATCAGCTACGTAATTGTATTAGCCCTCTCGAGTTTTTTTTTAGTTTTTCTAATCAGTGAAACTTCTCAATTAATCTACTTTTCTTTTCCTTTTCAACTAACATTATGAGTGGAAGGTCGATGTACATATAATTGATAAATATTTTTTGTTCATGTAGCTAATTAAAAAAAATGTGACTACTGTTGTTATCGGGAAAAATTGCGGATGGAAGCAATGGGGATGTAGCAGATGATCGCTATCATCTATTTTTGGCAATTGATTATTTTCTTCACTTAAATAATTGTTTATCAGGTTAAGTTGTATTAGATAGGTCTCAATAAAAGGTGGGAAATAATAGGAGGTGATGGTTCTTCTTCCCCTTCTAAAAATAATAAAAAAAGAAGTTACTCAACAATATAATATATTGACAATAAAATATTGAAAATATTATAAATTATGCTTGCATTAAGACAGGACGATACCGAGTTAATGCATAATACTAATCTTAGTTACAGAGGGTAGATTTGGAGAAGTTAATTGATGCATGCATTTTAGATCATCATTTAGGAGTAATTTTTGCACATAATTTACCCTTGTTCATAGCCATTATTATAGATATTAGTATATATTTAGTTAATTTTACAATTTTCACGTTTCTTAGTTTAATTTTTGAATTTATTTGCTTTGTAGGATAAATCTGGAGAAATTTGATGAATTTTGATCAGAATAGCCATTTGGAGGAGATTAAAGTCGAAATGCAAAAATTTTGAAGTTGAGTTAAAAATGGCGAGCGACACAACTGCGCAAAGACAACCAAATTAGCTTATGTCGAAGGTTGTGTCGATCGTCGATATTCACACCGAGAACGACACAACCCGCGACACAACCGACTTACTTATGTCGCTTTTATCGAAAATTGTTGACGTGGCATTTCCGCATCACCTTTTTACCTCACCTTTTCTCGATCCTTCCCCTTTTACCCATTCTAGAACAGTCCTTAGCCTATATAAAGACCCATTTTATCACTTTCTTTCCATATATAGAGAGCAAGGAGTCATTTTCTAAAAAGTGAGAAAGAGAGAAAGAGGAGCATTTTCTGCATTTTCAGATCTTCTTCCAAGGCAGAAGGATCACGTTTCGCACTTTTCTCAGAGATCCCGCCGCAAATCACTGGTTTTTTTACCCCTTTAAGCTTACATTTCCATTATTTCTTCATTTCTTCATTTGGGTTTATTTTTAAACAATGATTTGTGAGTAGTTGATTGAGATTCTAGAGATGGGTTTGTAAATATTGATTTGTTTTGTGGTTTTGAACTGATTTAGCCATTTAAATGAAGATTGTTATATTTTGATTTATTGCTTGTGTGCTTATTTCCTTGCTTGATGAATGGGCCCTCATTAAGTTAAGTTTTAATCCTTAATAGATGGACTGAAAAGTGAATATTGGGGATAGATAATCTTGCAATAAACTTTATTTTCTTGGTGTTAGAAATAAGCTAAGAAGATTAAGGGGAACTTTCCAAAAATCAATTAGAGCATTAATTGGGTTTTTGTTAGGTTTGAAATACCGTGAAAACAGGGTTTGATTTAATGAAAACCAACTTTGAGATGCTTGAAAAAGGTTTCAAAAATTTAAGAATTGATTTCCCTCAAAATTGCAATTCTCATGTGTTTGGCTAAATTAGGGAAAAATCACATGCAAACAATATTGAAAATCCAATCTCTAGAATCAATTTATTTTTCATTGAAGTTAGATATAAATCCTCCAAATCTCATAAATAGCAATTTCAATTTAAATCCAATATCTAGAATTACTTTATTTTTTTTTTAGATTTAATTCTTCTTAAATTCATAAATAGAAATTTCAAATTAATTTTTGGTAATCTAGTTTAATTAATTTTAGTTAATTGATTGATCTAGTTTTAATTCCTCAAATACCAATTTTAATTCCAAATTTCATTTTACATCTTTAATTTTTGTCTTAATTTTAATTTTTAGATTTTATTTTTAATATCTTTTAATTTTTGTCATTCTAATTAGCTTATACTTTTATTTCCAATTTAAGCACAATTCCCTGTGGGATCGATATCAATTTTTAAAACTATACTATCGTGACCGTGCACTTGCGACACACCGTATCAAGTTTTTGGCGCCGCTGTCGGAATTGTTTGATTTTAATTTGGTTTTTAATTGTTTTAAGATAATTAGAATTTTTATTTTATTTTATTTTCACTATTGTTCCTTGTGTTTTTCGTACTTTTCTTGTTTATGAGACGATCGAAAGCACAAGTGATATCAATTGTTGTTCAACCTAAATTGAAAAATTCACGAGCCAACAAAAAGGAGTACAAAAGAAGAAAAGAAGCGTAAAAGAAGAACAACAAATATTTGAGCAAGAGGAGACAATAGAAAATATGGAGAATCAAAATAGAGCTATTGGAGGAGATAATGGAGGAAATGAGCAAAACGGGCAAAATGTAGTTGTTAATCAAAATGATCCTCAAAGAAGATCCATGTTAGATTATGCTTTTCCTAGATGTACCGATGTGAGAGATAATGCACCTATTATTGTAGCTAATCAATTTGAATTAAAAACTGGTCTTATTCAAATGGTTCAGAATTCACAATTTGGAGGTATCCCACTTGAAAACCCTCATTCTCATTTGAAGAAATTTTTGATGATATGTGGTACACAAAGACAACCCGAGTTTCAGATGAAGTTATTCTGGCTCACCTTATTTCCATTCTCTCTTCTGGATTCAGATTGGAGTGGTATGATTCACTTCCACAAGCTATTATAGCTACTTGGGAGCAAATTTATCTCAAGCTTTTCTATCTCAGTTTTTCCCACCTGGAAAGACCACTCATTTGAGGAATTTGATGGTAGCTTTTAAACCAAGGGATGATGAAACTTTGTATGAATCTTGGATGAGATTTAAAGAGCTTGAAAGGCAGTGTCCTCATCATGAAATGCCCAAATGGATGATCGTTCAGAATTTCTACACCAGAGTTACTCTAGCCATAAGAAACACAATTGATTCACAAGGTGAGGAGATTTCATGAGAATGACAAGTGAAGAATGCTATGATCTATTAGAGAAGATTGCTCATAATACCCATTTATGGGGAAATCCTAGAGCACTTGAGCCAAAGAAAGCTGGGATCTATGAACTAGACTCAGTTAGCTACATGAATGCAAGATTTGACCAGTTGACTCAGCTTCTTAGTGATTTTTGCACAAAGGCAACAACCTCAACTCCTACAACTATGCAACAAGTTGCCTTCACAAATGGAACTCAAAGTTGTGGAGTTGATTATTCTTCTTATGGTGATGATTATTTGCAAGAACAAGCTGCTTATGCAGGAGGTTATCAACAGAAACCTATGGGAAATTCTTATTCTAATATGAACAACTCAACATGGAGACCACAAGCAACTTTTGCTCAACAAGGCCAAAGCTCAAATTATGCTCATAACCAGCAGTTTATGCAGCAAAATAGGCCTCAATTTCAGCCTCAATTTCAGCCCACAAGACAACCACCACCTGGATATCAAGCAAGAGCACAACAATCCCTTCCACCTCATGAACCGAAGCCAACCTTGGAGAACATGATGGAGAAATTTTTTGCTGAACAAAGCAAGATGAATAGCAAATTGGAGGAAGAAATGCAACACATGAGACAAACCATGGATCAATTACAAGTCCACAACCGCATGTTGGAGACTCAATTGGCGCAACAAGCAAGCTCATCAGGAAGCAATTCCTATGGGAAACTACCTAGCCAACCACAAAACCCTCATGAACAATGTAAGTTGGTGACCTTGAGAAGTGGTAAAAAAGTTGGTCAAGAGAGTGAAAACAAGAGAGAAGAAAAAGAGAGCACAAAAGAAGAAAATTCAGTTGAGAGCAAGAAAAATGAAAAAGAAGAAGAAAGCAAAAGTGAGCAAGATGAGGGAGAGAAACCATACATCCCACCTGAACCTTACAAACCCACCCTTCCCTACCCTCAAAGATTCATCAAGCACAAGCTAGACAAACAATTTGGCAAATTCCTTGAAGTGCTAAAGAAGTTGTATATCAATGTGCCATTCACTGAGGCACTATCCCAAATGCCAAGTTATGCCAAGTTTTTGAAAGAGATTCTTTCCAACAAGAGAAGGCTAGAAGATTATGACACCATCAACTTGGGAGAGCAATGCAGTGCTATAATTCAGAAAAAGTTACCTCCCAAACTCAAAGATCCGGGTGTGTTTTCCATCCCTTGTCATATTGGTGATAATTGTGTGGTAAATGCCTTATGTGACCTTGGAGCTAGTGTCAGCCTAATGCCACTTTCAATATATGAGAAGTTGAATATGGGAGAGTTGAAGCCCGCAAACATGTATCTTTCATTACCGACTGCTCAATTAAGTATCCGAAGGCATTCTTGAAAATGTGCCTATCAAGGTTGGGAAATTCTACATTCCTGGATTTTGTCATTTTGGATATGGAAGAAGACACAAAAGTTCCTATCTTATTGGGAAGACCCTTTTGGCAATAGTGGTGCATTAATTGATGTAAAGGGTGAGCAATTGACACTTAGAGTGGGAGATGATCAAATGATATTCAACATCAATCCACCATGAAAAGGAAACATGAAGAAGTTGAGTCTTGTTTATGGTAGACATTATTGATGAGATTGTTCAAGAGCATTTCAGAAAAAGCTACCCACAAGACCCACTTGAAAATTGCTTAGTCCATGGTGGGAGCATTGATGATGATAATCACAACATGGCTATTTTTGCGCAAAACTTGGAAAGCTCTCCACCACATCCTGAAGCCACAATTTTTCAACTTGAAGGAGTACAAAATCTGGAGATCAAACCACCATCATTAAAGGTAGAGGATGCCCCAAAGGTAGATCTTAAACCTCTTCCTTCCAACCTCGTATGCTTTTCTTGGACCAAATGAAACATATCCTGTTATAATTAATGCATCATTGACTAATATTGAGATCGACAAATTGTTGAGAGTTTTGAGAGAATATAGAAGAGTTTTGGGTTATGCAATTGATGATATAAAGGGAATTAGTCCAACAGTTTGTATGCATAGGATTTTCCTAGAGCCAAATAGTAAACCTTCCATTGAACACCAAAGAAGATTGAATCCTACAATGAAGGATGTTGTGAAAAAGGAAATCCTAAAATTACTAGCTGCTGGAATTATTTACCCCATTTCTGACAGTGAGTGGGTTAGTCCTGTGCATGTCGTACCAAAGAAAGGTGGGGTGACAGTTGTTAAAAATGAGAATAATGAATTGATACCCACTAGAACTGCTACGAGTTGGAGAATGTGCATAGACTATAGGAAGTTGAACAATGCTACAAGAAAAGACCATTTTCCCTTCCTTTTATGGATCAAATGTTAGAGAGATTAGCCAAGCATTCATTCTTTTGTTACTTAGATGGATATTCTGTTTCTTTCAAATTCCAATACATCCCGATGACCAAGAAAAAACTACCTTTACTGTCCCTATGGCACCTTTGCTCATCGAAGGATGCCATTCGGATTGTGTAATGCGCCCGCACATTTCAAAGGTGCATGATGGCCATTTTTTCTGATTTTATTGAAGAAATTATGGAGGTCTTCATGGATGACTTTTCAAGATATGGCACTAATTTTGATTCATGCTTGACTAATTTGTCTAAAATCTTGCAGAGGTGTCTTGATAATGATTTGGTGTTGAATTGGGAGAAATGCCACTTTATGGTCCAAGAGGGAATCGCTTTAGGGCATTTAATCTCAAATAGGGAATTGAAGTGGATAGAGCTAAAATAGAAATTATTGAAAAATGCCCTCCAACCATCACAAAGGAGTGGAGTTTCCTGACATGTCGGGTTTTACTACGATTTATTCAGATTTTTCTAAACTTGCTAAACCCTTAACAAATCTTTTGAATCATGATGTTAAATTTGATTTTAATCAGGATTGTATGGTTGCTTTTTGCAGGTTAAAGACGGCATTAACAATAGCTCCTATCATGCAACCCCCAGATTAGACTTTGCCATTCGAAATTATGTGTGATGCAAGCGAGTTTGTCGTTGAGCCGCCTGGCCAATAAAAGATAGAAAACCTTATGCCATTTACTATGCAAGCCGAACCCTTGATGAAGCTCAAGTTAATTATGCCACAACCGAAAAGGAGTTCCTTGCGTAGTATTTGCACTCAATAAATTTCGTTCTTATTTGGTCAACTCAAAGGTAATTGTTTTCACCGATCATGCAAAGAATAAAGTATTTAATGAGCAAGAAAGAAGCTAAATCTAGGTTGATTAGATGGATATTGTTACTTCAAGAATTTGATTTGGAAATAAGAGATAAAAGGGTGTTGAGAATGTGGTGGTGATCACCTTTCTAGGATAAAACTGAAAATAAAGATGATGAAATTGTGCCAATTGATGAATTTTTCATGAATGAGCAGTTGTATGTGTTGAATTCTGCACTTCCATGGTTTGTCGATATTATGAATTTCTTGTCTTGTGGTGTCTTGCCACCGATTTATCTTGGCAGAAAAAGAAAAGATTCTTGCATGATGTTAAATTTTATTCTTGGGAAGAACCTCTTTGTTTAGGAGATGCAATGATGGAATAATTAGGAGATGTATACCAGAGGAAGAAATACATGATGTTATTTACCATTTTCATTCCTCCGAATATGGTGGTCATTTTAGTGTCTCAAAACTGTTGAAAAGTCTTGACATCAGGTTTCTATTGGCCTAAAATGTTTAAACATGTGAGAGACTTTGTAAGCAAGTGTGATAGGTGCCAAAGGGTAGGCAACATTTCCAAAAGAGATGAGATGCCTCAACAGTCCATATTAGAAGTTGAATTATTTGATGTGTGGGGAATTGATTTCATGGGGCCATTTCCATCTTCTTATGGAAATAAATATATCTTGGTAGGGGTAGACTATGTATCTAAATGGGTAGAAGCTATTGCTACACCTACCAATGATGCAAAAGTTGTGGTGAAATTTCTGAAAAAATTTGTTTTGACCAGGTTTGGTGCCCCACGTGCCATAATTAGTGATGGTGGTAGCCATTTTTGCAACCACCAATTTGAAAAATTGATGAGAAAATATGGGGTAAAACATAGGATTGCCACACCATATCACCCTCAAACAAATGGCCAAGTAGAAATCACAAATAGAGAAATCAAGCAAATCTTGGAGAAATCACAATAAGTCCAAAAGATTGGTCCCTTAAATTAGATGATACTCTTTGGGCATATAGAACAGATTTAAAACCCCATAGGAACTACACCTTATAGGTTAGTTTTTGGGAAATCATGCCATTTGCCCGTAGAATTAGAACACAAAGCTTATTGGGCCATTAGAGCAATCAATTTTGATTTACAAGCTGCTGGACACAAAAGACTTTTGCAACTTGATGAGTTAGAAGAATTGAGACTTGATGCTTATGAAAATGCTAAGATCTATAAAGAAAGAACAAAAAAATGGCATGATAAGCATATCAAGAAAAAGGACTTTAAAGAAGGAGATTTGGTTCTCTTATTCAATTCAAGGTTGAAATTTTTTCCAGGAAAATTAAAATCAAGGTGGTCAGGTCCATTCAAAATTGTGAAAGTTTTACCTCATGGTGCTGTGGAAATTTTTGGTGAAAAATCTGGTAATTTCAAGGTAAATGGACAAAGGTTGAGGCATTATTTAGCTGGTGAGCCAATTGAGAAAATAGCAACTTGCTATCTTTCTCATTCTCCATGAAATTTTGAGTAAGTATGGTCAAGCTAAAGACCTAAACTTAGCATTTTTGTGCATAACTCCCAATTTTTCTTTCATTTGTTTTAAGATTTTTTTTTATATACTCCTTATTCAGAGTTTAACATTGTTCTAATTTCCTTGTGCAGATGGGATATAATGCATTGCAAGCAAATGAGCATAAAAAAAAAATAATAATAATAATAATAATAATAATAATAATAATAATAATTTTCGGAGGATTGAAACATCTTGAAAAGTGCTAGAGTAATTGTGAAAAGTTGAAAAGGTCACCAAAATATCCCAAAGGTAATTTTGGGTGTGACATGAAATAGGGACACATACAAAATAAAAAATATATTATAAAAGTAGTCCCTTTATTGTGTTAGCACTTAAGATTCATTGTGAATTTCTTTCCTCTTGATAAAAAAAAAAAAAAAAAAAAAAATGGATGCACTTTGAGTTTCATGGTTAATATTATTCTCATATTTTGTTTACCTTATTCCCTTTCTTTGTTAACCACAATCTTACCCTATTAGACCCCATTACAACCCTTAAAAAGACCTAATGATTCTTTGAAAAATGCTTGTTACATTAGTAGAGTTAGATCTTTTATGCTTGCATATGGGTTTGGCAATATAATCTTCCATACATTACTCACCATCCATTTGAGACATATTGGCTATCTATTTCATTTAGGTTTGTTTTGGCACAATTGACTCTTGTAGCTGGTTGGTATTTGTTGCTTGGGTTGATTGGTTAATTCTTAGCTATTCTGTAATAGTTGAGAGTGCTTGCTTCATTCTTTGTGCTTTTGCTGGTGGGAATTTGGAATGTTGGTGGCTAGAGGTAAGTTGGTAGTTTGGATTAGTGAATTTTGTGTTTTCAAAGACTGATTCTATTCCCTTCCAAATGAGTTTCAATGAAATTTTGCTTGAGGACAAGCAAGAGTTTGAGTATGGGGGAATTTGATGCATGCATTTTAGATCATCATTTAGGAGTAATTTTTGCACATAATTTACCCTTGTTCATAGCCATTATTATAGATATTAGTATATATTTAGTCAATTTTACAATTTTCACGTTTCTTAGTTTAATTTTTGAATTTATTTGCTTTGTAGGATAAATCTGGAGAAATTTGATGAATTTTGATCAGAATAGCCATTTGGAGGAGATTAAAGTCGAAATGCAAAAATTTTGAAGTTGAGTTAAAAATGGCCGAGAGCGACACAACTGCAAAGACAACCAAATTAGCTTATGTCGAAGGTTGTGTCGATCGTCAGATATTCACACCGAGAACGACACAACCCGCGACACAACCGACTCGGCTTATGTCGTTTTTACTGGAAAATTATTGACGTGGCATTTCCGTACTCCAGCTTTTTACCTCACCTTTTCTGGATCCTTCCCCCTTTTTACCCATTCTAGAACAGTCCCTTAGCCTATATAAAGACCCATTTTATCACTTTCTTTCCATATAGAGATATAGAGAGCAAGGGAGTCATTTTCGGATAAAAAGTTAGAAAGAGAGAAAGAGGAGCATTTTCTGCATTTTCTGCATCTTCTTCCAGCAGCAGCAAGGATCACGTTTCTGCACTTTTCTGCAGAGATCCTGCTGCAAATCACTGGGTTTTACCCTTTAAGCTTACATTTCCATTATTTCTTCATTTCTTCATTTGGGTTTATTTTTAAACAATGATTTGTGAGTAGTTGATTGAGATTCTAGAGATGGGTTTGTAAATATTGATTTGTTTTGTGGTTTTGAACTGATTTAGCCATTTAAATGAAGATTGTTATATTTTGATTTATTGCTTGTGTGCTTATTTCCTTGCTTGATGAATGGGCCCTCATTAAGTTAAGTTTTAATCCTTAATAGATGGACTGAAAAGTGAATATTGGGGATAGATAATCTTGCAATAAACTTTATTTTCTTGGTGTTAGAAATAAGCTAAGAAGATTAAGGGGAACTTTCCAAAAATCAATTAGAGCATTAATTGGGTTTTTGTTAGGTTTGAAATACCGTGAAAACAGGGTTTGATTTAATGAAAACCAACTTTGAGATGCTTGAAAAAGGTTTCAAAAATTTAAGAATTGATTTCCCTCAAAATTGCAATTCTCATGTGTTTGGCTAAATTAGGGAAAAATCACATGCAAACAATATTGAAAATCCAATCTCTAGAATCAATTTATTTTTCATTGAAGTTAGATATAAATTCTCCAAATCTCATAAATTGCAATTTCAATTTAAATCCAATATCTAGAATTACTTTATTTTTTATTATTTTTTTTTTTTAGATTTAATTCTTCTTAAATTCATAAATAGAAATTTCAAATTAATTTTTGGTAATCTAGTTTAATTAATTTTAGTTAATTGATTGATCTAGTTTTAATTCTTCAAATACCAATTTTAATTCCAAATTTCATTTTACATCTTTAATTTTTGTCTTAATTTTAATTTTTAGATTTTATTTTTAATATCTTTTAATTTTTTGTCATTTTAATTAGCTTATACTTTTATTTCCAATTTAAGCACAATTCCCTGTGGGATCGATATCAATTTTTAAAACTATACTACTGTGACCCGTGCACTTGCGGACACACCGTATCATTAATTATATATATATATATATATATATAATCCCTTTCCACAAAGATTTCACAAAGCCAAGCTTGATAGGCAATTTGGGAAGTTTTTAGAGGTTTTGAAGAAACTTTACATAAATGTGCCTTTTGTTGATGCTCTTTCACAAATGCCCTCTTATGCAAAATTCTTGAAAGAAATTCTCTCAAACAAGAGGAAACTTGAAGATGATGAAACTGTAGCTTTGACAGAAGAATGTAGTGCTATCCTCCAAAGGAAACTTCCTCCAAAGCTTAAGGATCCAGGGAGTTTTTCAATTCCATGCCACATTGGAGAGTCTTGTTCTACAAAAGCCTTATGTGATTTAGGGGCTAGTGTTAGCCTTATGCCCCTTTCCATTTATGAGAAGCTCAACATGGGAGATCTTAAACCAACCCACATTTCTCTTCAGTTAGCTGACAGGTCAATTAAGTATCCTGAAGGGATTTTGGAGAATGTGCCTCTGAAGGTTGGGAAGTTCTATATATCTGTTGACTTTGTTATCTTGGACATGGAGGAAGATTTTAATATTCCAATTATCTTGTGAATTCCTTTCCTGGCTACTGCAGGAGCTTTGATTGATGTGTAAGTAGAATAGGTGACTCTTAGTTTTGGTGTAGAGCAATTGGTTTTCAATTTTATTAACAGTTTGAAAAAGCATCATTGTGAAGCTGATACTTGCTTGAGAGTTGATATCATTGATTAGCTGGTTGAAGAACACTTGTAAAGAAATATCCGTAAGATCCACTTGAAAATTGTTTGGTTCATGGAGGAGGCATAGACTATGACAACCCTCTTGTAGCTGCATATGCTCAACACTTAGAGGAAGTCCACCATTCACTTCGCTCCAGTTTTTCAACTCACACAAAAGGAAAAAGTTGAATTTAAGCAACCATCATTCAAGGAAGAAGATGCACCTAAGGTAGAACTTAAGCAACTTCCTTCTCAGCTCAGATATGAATTTCTTGGCACTAATAACACTTATCCAGTAATTGTAAATGCAAACTTGAGTATCTTAGAGGCTGATAAGTTGTTAAGAGTGTTGAGACAATTTAGAAAAGTCTTGGGATACACCATAGATGACATTACAAGAATAAGCCCACACTTTTGCATGCATAGAATCATTTTGGAAGAAAATTGTAAGCCATCTATTGAACATCAGAGGAGGTTGAACCCAAATATGAAAGAAGTTGTTAAAAAGGAAATTTTGAAGTTGTTTGATGCAGGGATCATTTACCCTATCTCAGATAGTACTTGGGTGAGCCCAGTACATGTTGTCCCAAAAAAGGGTGGAATGACAGTGGTCAAAAATGAAAATAATGAATTAATTCCCACGAGCATGCTGACTAGTTGGCGAATGTGCATAGACAGAAAATTAAATGTTGCCACTAGAAAAGATCATTTTCCACTTCCCTTTATTGATCAGATGTTGGAAAGACTAGCTAGGCATTCTTACTTTTGCTATTTAGATGGATATTCAGGTTTTTTTCAAATCCCTATCCATCCAAATGATCAAGAGAAAACCACTTTTACTTGTCCATATGGAACCTTTGCTTATAGGAGGATGCCATTTGGGTTATGTAATGCACCAGCCACTTTTCAAAGGTGCATGATGGCAATCTTCTCAGATTTCATTGAAGACATAATGGAGGTTTTTATGGACGATTTTTCTGTTTATGGATCTTCATTTGATATATGCTTGGCTAACCTTTCTAAAGTTTTGCAACATGTGCGAATCGACCTTGTGTTAAATCGGGAAAAGTGTCATTTCATGGTTCAGAAGGGATAATGCTTGGACATTTGGTGTCTAACAGAGGAATAGAGGTTGATAAAGCCAAAGTCAGTGATAGAGAAGATGGCTCCTCCTACCAATGTCAAGGGAATTCGAAGTTTCCTAGGACATGCCGGGTTCTACAGACGCTTTATCAAGGATTTTTCCAAAATAGCTAAACCTTTGTCTAATTTGTTAAGTAATGACACACCATTTGTATTTGACCAAGAGTGTTTGGATGCCTTTGCGAGGTTGAAGTAAGCTCTTATCATTGCACCAATCATGCAACCACCTGATTGGAGCCTACCTTTTGAAATTATGTGTGATGCTAGCAACTATGCAATTGGGGCTGTTCTTGGTCAAAGAAAGGACAAAAAGGCTTATGCTATTTATTATGCTAGTAGAACACTGGATGAGGCTCAAACAAATTATGCAACAACTGAAAAGGAATTTTTAGCAATTGTCTTTGCATTTGAAAAATTCAGACCTTACATTATTGACTCAAAGGTGATTATATTTTCAGATCATGCAGCCATCAGGTATTTGCTTCGTAAAAAGGAGGCTAAGCCTAGGCTCATTAGGTGGATTCTGATGTTACAAGAGTTTGATTTGGAGATTAGAGATAAGAAGGGAGCTGAAAATGTAGTTGCTGATAATCTTAGTAGGTTGAAATTGGATGGTGAAGAATTGGATGAAATCCCTATTGATGAATTTTTCTTGGATGAACAACTTTTCTCTCTTGTTGCTAAACTACCTTGGTATGCAGACTTTGTGAATTATCTATCTTGTGGAGTTTTACCTCTAGGTATGACATGGCAACAAAAGAAAAAGTTTTTGCATGAGGTGAAGTTTTATAGATGGGATGACCCTTTACTCTTTAGGAGATGCTGTGATGGTTTAATAAGGAGATGTATTCCTGAAGAGGAGATACAGAGTATTATGCATCATTGCCATGCTTCTGATTATGGAGGACATTTTGGAATCTCTAAAACAGCTAGTAAAATTTTGCAAGCTGGTTTCTTTTGGCCAAATCTTTTTAAGGATGTGAGGAAATTTGTGTTGGATTGTGATAAATGTCAAAGGAGTGGAAATTTGTCAAAAAGAGATCAAATGCCCCTAAATAATATTCTTGAAGTGGAATTATTTGATGTTTGGGGAATAGATTTTATGGGGCCATTCCCTCCTTCATATGGTAATAGATACATCTTAGTTGGAGTTGACTATGTGTCAAAGTGGGTGGAAGCTATTGCAACTCCAACTAATGATGCTAGAGTGGTAGTGAAATTCTTGAAGAAATTTGTCTTGAGCAGATTTGGAGCTCCTAGGGCTATAATTAGTGATGGGGGTTCCCATTTTTGTAATAAGCAATTTGAGAGCCTAATGAGGAAGTATGGTGTAGTGCACAAGATAGCTACACCATACCACCCTCAAACTTCAGGACAAGTTGAAATTTCTAACAGAGAGCTCAAGCATATTTTGGAGAAAACAGTGAACAATTCTCGGAAAGATTGGTCTATCAAACTAGATGATGCTTTATGGGCATATAGGACTGCCTACAAAACCCCTATAGGAACTACTCCCTTTAGGTTGGTGTATGGTAAGTCTTGTCATTTACCTGTGGAGCTAGAACATAGAGCATATTGGGCCATTCAAACCTTGAATTTTGATCTTAAGCAAGCTGGTGAGAAAAGGTTGTTACAACTTAATGAGCTTGAGGAATTGAGGATGGATGCTTATGAAAGTGCCCGTATTTACAAAGAAAGAACTAAAGTTTGGCATGATAAACATCTGAGGAAAAAGGAATTCAAAGAAGGTGATTTAGTTTTGTTGTTCTTAATTTTTGCTTCATTTTTCACATTTTGAGTATAGGAACATCTCATCCCATTTCATTTTCATATATTGTAAATATTTTACATATACATCCATACATACATATACATAACACATTTACACACACATTATACATCACTTAGAAATTGTACAAATTGCATACAAATAGACTCCCTCCATTTAGTTAATGCATTACTCATTTTAGGAATCATGCATCATGCATTAAAATCTTTTGCCAAATCCCTTGAGTATTGAAAAGTTGCCTATGAGAGTGATTTGACTTACCTTTAGTTGGGTTTGTGGATTGAAAGTTCCTAAGAGGTGCAAAGTTTTGAAGTGTTATCCCTTGCCTATATCTTCTTAGCCAAAAAGCCACCCAACTAGTCATTTGGAGATGGAAGTGTTTAGAGGGAGTTATTGGATATAAGGTAGTCAAATGATGTCTCACCAATCCTAGAACAAATTTTCTAAACCTTTCAAGGCGAAATACCAGCTTATACTTGAAAAGAGAAATGATTAGGCATTCTTTGATTTAAACCTTCTCATTTTGAACCTTTGGCCCTTTTTCCTAATTAAAATTTACCCTTGCAAACCCCTTTGAGCCTTTTTATCCCTAATTTTTCTTGAAATCCTTATTACCACCTAGCCAATGAACCAAACACTCCAACCCTTTTCATGAGAATAATTATTCATAATATTAGGTACATAAAAAAAATAAAAAAAAAAGAAAAAGAAAAAAATATACAATAAAAGGGAGAAGAAATGCTTGTCATCTTGTAAAAGTGCTAGTATATGTACTTTTCATTATTGTCATTCAAATTGAAAGAAATCCACCCAAAGTATTAAAAGAAATGAGTTTGGGGGTGGCATTTTTAGGGACAATCATCAAAAGGAAATGCAAAATGCAAGTTTAAAGAATCAAAATGTCCCTCCATTTTTATGTGTTTTGTAAATTATGCTAGCACTTGACAATCCTCATTGTATATTTCTCTCTCCCATATATATAAAAAAAAGAGAAAAAGAAAAAATATAATAAAACAAGAAGTGTACCTTATGTTTCAAAATTGAAAATATTCTCATGCTTTGAAGCCTTTTTATCCCTTTTTCTTCTTAGCCTCATTTTGAACCCCATGGCCCCATTACACCCCTAAAAAGACCTTTGATCTCTTGATAGTACTTGCTACATTAGTGGAGATGGGAATAGGGAATTTGCCTATGGGATTGGAAAATTATTCATTCATTCATTCAATTCCATCATTCCATATAGAGACACTTTGGTTATTGATGATCCTAGAATTCCTTTTGAGCATGACTCTCTCTTTTGATTGGTTGGTTTGGGGATTTCGATTGATAATTGACTTGATGGCTAAGCGGTGAAAGCTTGGATAAGCATTAAATTCTTTGCATTTTGAAGGATGGGTATATGGATTGTTGGTATGGCTGAAGGGGTGTTAAGTTACTTCAATTGGTAATTTTCATAGCTCTTTGGACAAGGCACCCCTAAAAATTTTGCATTACATTTTAAAGTTTGCTTGAGGACAAGCAAAAGCTTGAGTTTGGGGGTATTTGATGCATGCATTTTGCATAATCATTTAGGTTTAATTTCATAACCATTTTATTTGATTATTAGTCATTTTTAGCTAATTTCATTAGTTAATTAGTTAGTTTTTCATAATTGTCGATTTTGGATTAATTTGTAATTTTTACTTTGTTTTGTAGGAAAAATGGTGTTTTTGAAGGACTGAAGAGAAATTTTGCCACTGAGGAGTGACTTCTACAGCCAAAGATGTCAAAAACAAGTTTTCAAGCTGAAATATGCATTGACCAAACTGTGCATAACTTGCCGTATAAGCTATATAGATCTGCATAAGGAAAAAGATCACTGTTCCAGAACCAACCGAAATGTGCATAAGGAGACTGCATAGCTTATGCACATTCTCGCCTCCCTTATGCACCTTCACGGAATTGTGCATAACCTATGCACCAAGTCATGCAGTTTCGCATAAGTGACTCGTAATCAGTTAAAATCGCATAAGGGATCGCATAACTTATGCATCCACTTATGCAAATCCATAAAGAGTTCATTAATGAGTCGGTGAGATTCCCTCAAATAATTACTCCTAGAACATACCATTTTAGGGCTCCATGTCAGAAAAATGCTATAAATAGTCTCATTTTCCCATTTTAGAGGGAGGAGAAAAGGGAGTAGAAAAGGAAAGGAGGGGCTGAGCAGAATTTGAAGAGTCACTTTCACCTTCCACACCATTTTCAACCAAGATTTGCAGATTTCTTTCTTCCCTTACATTTTTCTACATTTCTAGTGTTTAATTTCTTATTCCTTAGCTTAGATTAAAGCTTTATTTCCATCTAAACTCAATATATCTTGTAAGCATTATGGATAGTGTAACGCCCTCACCAAAGGTAGTCCGCACATTTCTGCTCGACGACTAATATCCTGCTCTGACAAATGTAATGTTTGGAACTACACTTAAACTATAGTGAAGAGGCATAAATTGATGGAATAAATGTTAAGAAAATTTAATAAATATAGGAAATAATTTTGGGACCAAATTTAAGGTTTATTTAGGTAAAAATGACATTAAAGATGTTAAAAAAAAATTTAGAGAAAATAAAATAAAATTTAGAGAATTTATTAATTGGTATAAAATAATAAAAATAACCCAATGAGCACCATGAAGGGTATTTTGGTTATTTCACCCATAGAGGTGAATTTTGACATAAATGTCAAATTAAAATTAGGAAATAAAATAATTAACATAAATTAAAATTGCAAGTTTATGAATTTGAATTAGGAA
Source organism: Hevea brasiliensis (assembly GCF_030052815.1). Classification (NCBI taxonomy): domain Eukaryota; kingdom Viridiplantae; phylum Streptophyta; class Magnoliopsida; order Malpighiales; family Euphorbiaceae; genus Hevea; species Hevea brasiliensis. Next base: position 28,727 of record NW_026614771.1, read on the forward strand.
AAAGAAGAAGAGAAAAGAAAAGGGAAAGAAAAGAAAATAAAGAGCTTATGACAAATTTGGAATTTAAAGTACAAATATATATATATATATATATATATATATATATATATATATATGAGATAAGAGACAAAATCCCACCAACCCCAAGCTTCCATCTTCTTCTTCCCTCTTTTCTCTCTCTCCCTCTCTTGGAAACCGTCCACCATGGGAGCTCTCTCCCTCCATTTTTGTTCTTCTTAAAGCTTGATTTTCCAAGCTTTCTCCTCCCCAAAACCCATAGACCCCTTCACAAAAAAATTTAGCCCACACCATAAGGAAGCTTTAGATATCCATAAGAAGAAGAAAGATTAAAGTTTGAAGTGGGTCACAAGAGGTTAGTGCACTAATCCCTCTTCTTCTCTTTATTAAACATGAAAAGCATGTTTAGCTAAGCATAAATACCATTAAAACAAAAAGAACCCTTGAATTTTTGGCAGCCATGGAACTTGAAGTTTATTGCTTTTAAGTGATGAAAAATGATTCCATGAGAATGTGTAATTAGTTGAAATGTTTGGGTGTTTGATTGTGTAGTGTTTGTGTAAATTTGAAACTTTGAAAACTAGGGTTTGTGTAAATGTTGAGGACTTTGTGTAAAATGTTGAAATTGATCTATTGGGATGAGATTGTTGCTTATAGAAGTGTATTACATGCAAATTGAAGTAAGGAAGTTGGAGGAGATTGAGTTTTGGAAGTGCCAATTTTCTGCAGGTTGTGTTTGTTGAGGGCAGTGTACATTTTAGGCCATAAATAAAATTGTGTGACTCCAATTGGTATGAGGCCAATTGGAGGTGAAACTAGACCCAAAATAGCCTATTTTCCATGAAGAAACCATGCCCAAATTCTGTCCAAAACTTGACCTAAATACTGCCCAAATTCGGATTTCCTTGCAACCCAACCCAGAAAATGACCAAATGAACAGTACGTGTTCATTTGGTCATAACTCTCTCTATACTAGTCCAAATAACCTAAAATTTTAACCATGGAAAGTTTAGACATAGGGCTACACTTTTCATGAAGACCACTTAACCCAGTTTTGCCTTTAACAAATTCAAATTGTTAGCACAAGTTGGGTCACTGAAACTGCCAACCCAGAAAATGACCAAATGAACAGTACGTGTTCATTTGGTCATAACTCTCTCTATACTGGTCCAAATAACCTAAAATTTTAACCATGGAAAGTTTAGACATAGGGCTACACTTTTCATGAAGACCACTTAACCCAGTTTTGCCTTTAACAAATTCAAATTGTTAGCAAAAGTTGGGTCACTGAAACTGCCAACCCAGAAAATGACCAAATGAACAGTACGTGTTTATTTGGTCATAACTCTCTCTATACTGGTCCAAATGACCTAAAATTTTAACCATGGAAAGTTTAGACATAGGGCTACACTTTTCATGAAGACCACTTAATCCAGTTTTGCCTTTAACAAATTCAAATTGTTAGCACAATTTGGGTCACTGAAACTGCCAACCCAGAAAATGACCAAAATACTGTTCCTTTGGTATGCTTGACCAGTTTTGGAAAAAAATGCCATAACTTGGTCTCCAAAGCTGCAAATTGAGTGAAACTAGTGCCAAAAGTTTTATAAGACATAGCACAACAATTTTTATGTTTTGACCAAGCTCTAGAAACCATTGCATCCTAGGGAAAATATTAGCCAAAGTTAGGAATTGAAATCTAGAAAATGTTAAGTTGAACCCAGAATGCCATTTGATACCTGTGTGTTCATTTGGCCATAACTCCCACTAGGAAATTCCATTTGAGATTTGCCAATATGATGTAGAAACATGATACTTAGGGATACAATATTGATTTAGACACCTTTGCCAAATTCTAAGTGTAAAGACCCTAAAAAGATGGTCAAACATACTGCCCTGAAGTTGATTTTTGCCCTTATAGGACTGAGAGTCCAGGTTAATACATTGACCATAACTCACTATACCAAGCTTGAAAAATTATGAAATTGTACTTGGGAGTCCCTAAGACATAGAGGAACATATCTTGTGAAGGAACCTAAGTCTAAAAATGACCATAAAATGATCAAATGACTGGTCAAAGTTTATTGACTAGAAATTGTAAATTCTGGACAGCTTAGAGGCAAAGGGACCAGTTATGGTATTTTGACCATAACTTGAGTTCTATAACTCCAAATTCAGTTATTCAAAAACTGAAATTCAAGTTTAAACATAGAGGAATAATTGTTATGAAGTAAGTGTGACTAAATAGACATCCTAACCTAGTCAAATTCCTAGATAAAGATAACACATCAACATGAACCTAAAGGAAAGTTCATGGGAAAAATGCTATTTATGATAATTAAAATTCTCATAAGGATAATTAAATATTAAAAATGATATGAATATGTAAATTAGGACTAATGTCCCATTAATATGAAATTAATGGTACCAATGAACAGTACTAGAAAATAGTAACAGTGAATAGTGCTAAAATAATTAAAAATGTTTAATTGCCCATAGTATACCTAGACTTATTTATTTAGTTTGGATAAATTGGTATACCAATTAGGGACCACAGATAGCAATACTGCTTATAGAGCAAATCATGAACTGACAATATATGTCTGGTATGATTGTTCTACAGGCTATATGCCTACTTACTGGCCATTGTGCCTACTTTATTTCTGGCTTTACAAGCCTGACAGCGGGTCTCGTGCCCGACAGCTGGCCTCGTGCCTGACAGATGTATACAGGGTAGACATATGGCTGTCTAACCCGTATACTCCCTTGTATCCAGCTTTTATAATTTGTTATAGGTTTCTTGGGCATTGATAATAATAAATTAATATTGAATATACAATAAGTAAACAGGAAAGACCCCAATAATTTTAATTGAATCCAAAGTGTAATAAAAAATGTAAAAGACCCAGAATTTATGATTTGTAAATATTATTTCAATTGTTTAATTATTATTATTATAAATTATGCACCACTAAGCGTTATGCTTAGCGCGTTGGTTTTCCATCGCGTAGATACTGAAGATCAGCAGCCGCCATAGTAGTATTCAGACAGAGTTTCGACTAGATCTGCCACCGATTAGCGTCACCTCACCAGTCTTTTGTATTTTGGTAGGGCCCATGTGTAGACTAGTATTTTGGTTCATTATGTCTAGTCATGATGTAATTACTAGTTTATGATGTATTTATTTTGGACTTGAAATGAAAACTTATAATTTATTATCTATGAACTTCCATATGAATGCAAAAGATGATACTTCATTTTAAGATCTCATAAATAGTTGTGAATGATATGATAAAAGAGAATATGATATGGAAATATGTGAGATGACTATGAATATGTTAACAGGTGATAGTGGAACCCGCCAGATGCTAATAAAACAGAGGAGGATCTGTTCGGGTCTCCACAAAAATAAGATATAAAAAAAAAAAATTTCTACACTTAAATTACCTGATTTAAAGGACATTAAAATTTACAATAGACATGAAAAGACAAGATAGGGTGCTCAAGACCATTGTGGCACTTCTTGCTCGGCTATACAATAGACGAGTAAGGGGCGTCACATATTATCTCTAAACTTTAATTTATATTATCAAATCACCTTAATATTAATTTACGTTATAATAAAATCCTTTTAACTTATTATTTTCGATTTCCTAAATATCTCACTACCATGACATAAGTTAAAAGAAAAAAGAATGTTAATTACTATTTTATCCTCTCCATCTTCAACCATCTCCCCATCTCCCTGTCTCTCTGACCGATTCCCTCTATCAATATCAATTACAGAATCTTATCTTCCAAATGAAAAAAATAAAATAAAATAAAATATCTAGAGAACCTTTTTGCTGATGAGAAGGAAAAACTGCAACAAATCCACTTAAAGACCTAAAATAAACATAAATTCATTCTTCAATATGTTTATTTATTATCAATTTTAAATCAGAAAATATTAATATTATATAGAAATGTATAACGATATATACACATAAAAAATATAATTTCTTATTTATGGATACAATTTTAGTAATAAAGAAACATATTTAATAAATATTAACGAGTGCAATATTGTACTTGTTAGAAAAGTCATTTAAATAATTATATTATTATATAATTAAAAAAAATTATAAATTAAACTTTTATCAAACAATAATCAATATTTATTTTTTTTTTTTATGAATCATATATTTTGTTAATTTTAAATAGATGGAAAAAATTAACAAGAAAGGCACATATATCACCCAAGTTAGCATATTCAATCTGTACTTAATTTAGCACTTAAAATATTAAGTAAAAAAAAAAACAATATAAAGACTTAAAAATACAAAATAAGACGAAAAAATTGAAAGCTTTATTTTTTTTTAATTTCCCATTATCCTTTTTTATTTTCTTTGTATATATATGATTTTTAGTGTATTTTAAATAAATATTAACTGTGTAATATTTAATTATTATTATTTTGTTCATTTTAAAAATATTTTTAACTTGAATTATTATTATTATTTTTTTTTTATTATTAACATTATTATTTTTAAGTTAATTTTTTAAAAAACATTGAGGGGACCAAGTGTCTCTTGTATATAAACTCTTAATTCTAATTAAAATAAAATAATTGATAATGTATGCAATTAAAAAAAATTGGGGGAGGCGCCCAACCATGGCAGTGCGTCGGCCCCGTGAAAGTAGGTTGGGGATAATAATATTGTTACATGAAAATTATATTTAAATTTGAACATTTTGTGTATGGTGAGGGAACATATTCTTGGGCCGTCGCAATTGAAATTTGTTTGTGTGGTCATTTCTTTAATTTTTTTTCTTCTTTCAGGATTTGGCAGATTTCTTCTTTTTAATTATTTTCATTCATTAGCTAATTAATAACATTAATGAGCACAACAAGCAGTTTATTATTGCCTATTGGCCATTGGAAGACAAGTGATCGGTTGGTTTTGATGCATTTATTAATTAATTTTATATCAAAGTTTGATTTATTTATTTATTTTTTTTGCATTAATTCCTTCGACTTTGAACGAACAAAAATTGATTCGTTTATATCGCACATGGGTCTTAGTTTTCCAAGATAACCATAAAAGTAATATATATAATTAAAAAATGAAGAAAAAAAGACCATAGACTTGCGATGACTCCAAGTCGTCCAATTATAAAGTTAATTACTTTAAGCACGTTGCTTATTAATTGCCCTGAAATTTCAGTTTCAGTTTGAACATACCATGCATGCATTATCGATGCTTCCACGAAATGAGAAAAGCAGATCTGATGGGGAGCTACTTTGGTTGGTATTGGTAACTTTGAATGGTCATATCCCATACGGCTATTCAACATATGCATTTCCTTTATATTTTGTAGACCTTGAAATACCAAAAAGAACACTAAAATAATCTGTAAAACAAGTAACCAATTTTGATTTAATGATAAGAGGTGGATGGCTTAACAAAAACATCAAGACGCTACTTTTGTAGTTTGAGATTTCCACGTACTTGAATGATATATTGATTTTTCAAATGTGACTTGTAGACTTTCGAGGAAAGGATAGTAAAACAGGTTTAGAAATCTTAATTTTAGGCGTCATGCAAACAATGGAAATGAAGAAAAGTGAGAATGCATGGAATCCAAAGTTTGCTTAACATTTTTTTATTCAATGGGTCAAATGCTTAATGGATGTTTCATGCTAAGTTTTTCCTGGTTTAATTATTAATAAAACGGTTTGTTTATAAAGAAAAAAAGTCATATACTCAATATATCAAATAATCAAAAGTGGACTATACAGTAAGAGAAAGTCCATGTGTTCCAACTTGAATATAAGCTATCGAATGAAGATAACACGTGATGGCCCTTATTTCTCTTTGAGAAAAAGGCTAGGTTTATCAAAAATCTTATCAACTTGCTTGGTCAATTTTTGGTTCTTGCAATGCGATTTCCCATCAGAAATTGTAGTGCCAACTAGAACATATCCACTAGGGGTGAGTAGATTTCGGTTTAAACTGAAAAATCAAACCAAATTGAGTCAATTCGGTTCAATCGATTTGATTTTAATATTTAATCGGTTCGGTTTGATTTTATATTATAAAAATTTGAGTTATTTCGGTTTGGTTCGATTTTGAAGAGAAAAAATCGGTTAAATTGAATCGAATAGTAATTTTATATATTCAAATTGAACTAAATCAAACAGTATCGACTTTTGAGAAAAATGACGCTAGGTTTATCAAAAATCTTATCAACTTGCTTGGTCAATTTTTGGTTATTGCGATCGATTTCCCATCGAAATTGCAGTGCCAACTAGAACATATCCACTAGGGGTGAGCAGATTTCGGTTTAAACCGAAAAATCGAATCGAATCGAATCGAGTCATTTCGTTTCAATCGGTTTGATTTTAAAATTTAATCGGTTCGGTTTGGTTTAATATTATAAAAATTTTGGTTATTTCGGTTTCGTTCAATTTTGAAGAGAAAAATCAGTTAAATCAACTAAATAGTAATTTTATATATTCAAATCGAACCAAATTAAAGCGTATCGACTTTTGAATTGGTTTATTTTTATGGGAAATTTATGAATTATATTTAATTATATATATATAAATTATTTAATTCCATTCATTAATATTTATTAGGTTTAAACCAAAGTTAAAATTAGACCAAATAACTTAAAAATTAAGTCTAAATTAAAAATAATAAAAATAAACTGATCGGTTTGAACCAAGTCTAACTGAACTGAAATAGAGTGGTTCGGTTCGATTCGATTTTTCATCCATTCCGGTTCGGTTTCTAAAATATATAATTCGGTTTTCATAATTTAAGTCGATTCGGTTCGAACCGAATGCTCACCCCTAAATTACCCACTAGAGAAATAAAATGAAGAAGATTAATAATCCCCTGAAATCAATTTCCCCCAAACAAATACGACCATTTAAAATCCTTATATCATGAAGGCTTAAATTAAAAAAGGAAAAAATAAAAAATAAAAGCAATTCCATGAAAAATGAGCAAATTAAAACTGCCATTCTTTTGGCAGTTGTGATAGCCAGAGATATAATATGATATTTAACCAACAATGTATGCCAGCAACTTGCATATATATTATATACCAATTAATTAATTAACATAAATTATGCACAATCCTTTCCTTGATTAATCTAATCCGTTGGACTTAGCAAGATATTGACCGTCAAGTTTGATCATTATATTTGACCACAAATGAGAAGTTGCATTGGCAGGCAGCATATTCAACTAGTAATAAAAAAATATAAAAAATGCCAATGAGTTCTCTATATAAAGGGACGACAATATCCCAGCATTTACACAATCCAATTAAGAAGTTAACCTCTGTTATTAGTTGTGCAGCAGCAGAAGAGAATAGCATTAGTAGTGAAGGATGAAGAAAGCCTGTTTTGTGTTAGTTCTCTTCCTATCATCAATAGCGTTGATGATAGAGAGGTGTTCATGTTTGGACCGTAGCCAATTCCCTCCTTCTTTTCTCTTTGGTACCGCAACTTCTTCTTATCAGGTTGGTATATGTAAGCTTCTCTTCTATATATTTATGCATTGTATTAAACAAATTTATACTATCACAGACCGGCAAGCAACATTCGCTTTGCTTTATGAGAAATCTTTTTTTTGACTTAAAATTTGCTGTGACGAGTCAAAAATCTGTTTGGTTTGCATCAAAGGCCTGCAGATTAATTTCTATATATTCCTGCAGATTAATTATTAATTTCTATATATGTTTATTCCTGCAGATTGAAGGAGCATACTTGGAAGGCAACAAAGGCCTAAGCAATTGGGATGTATTTACTCACGTATCTGGTGCAAATACTGCGGATGGAAGCAATGGGGATGTAGCTGATGATCACTATCATCTATTTTTGGTAATCAATAATTTTCTTGACTTAATTAAATAATCTATTTTTCTATTAATTAGAGTTCCGAAAGTTCCTATCAATAACAGGGATGAAAAGAGATAAAAATTTTGACTTTATTTGATTATTTTTGCATACGTTTTCAACTAATTAGAATTAAGTTTCTACTAAAAACAAGAGCCAACTTAGCCAAATTAATGATTAAAAAATCATTGGATACTAGTAATTTAATCATTTTAAAAAATGATATTAGTAATAAAAATAATTTTTAATTGTGCTAAGATGAATTAGACTAGTCTCAACAAGAGGCAGAAAAAAAATAAAATATGGTGGTTCTTTTTTCTTTTTAAATATTGAAAAAATATATATTTTTTTGGTAGAAGAAATATTGAAAATATTATAAATTATGCTTGTATTTTGACAGGACGACATAGAGTTAATGCATTCCCTTGGAGTAAATTCATATAGATTTTCGATTTCATGGGTCAGAATCCTTCCAAGTATGTTACACAAAAATTTTCCTTTAAATATGAGTTTTCTATTTCATTTCTTTATGTTTTAATTAATTTTGATCTTAATAATAGAGGGTAGATTTGGAGAGATCAATTCTGAAGGAATTACATTTTACAATAAGCTTATTGATGCTCTTTTGCTCAAAGGTAAATACATAGCCCCATTTTATGCTACTTTGACACTTAGATTTAAGTACTTTTGTATTATTATTATTCTTATGTATACCTTTTTAATTATGTAGGAATAGAACCAGTTGTTACCTTGCATCATTTTGATGTTCCTCAAGAACTAGAAGATCGATACGGCGCTTGGCTAAGTTCTCAAATACAGTAAGTTTCTCTATATTTGGTACTTTTTTTTTTATATAAAAGTTAAAGAAAATTTTAGAAAAGTATGCTTTGGAGGTTTTAGTTACAGAAAATTATAAAATGCTACCATTGTTAATAATATGAGCAAGATTAATAAACATCTACTCTACCATCTTAATTTTGTTATAGGGATGATTTCGGCTACTTCGCAGATATCTGCTTCCAAGCTTTTGGAGACAGAGTCAAACATTGGATTACACTCAATGAAGCTAACATGGTAGCCCAATATGGCTACTACAGTGGAATATGGCCACCAAATCGATGCTCTTACCCTGTAGGCAAATGTAAAGCTGGGAACTCTGAGTTAGAGCCTTACATTGCTGCACATAATATGATATTAGCGCATGCCACAGCAACTGAAATTTACCGGAAGAAGTATCAGGTATTATATACATTATGACTTCAAATACAGAAAAGAGAATTCTTTCCCATGCCATGTTTACTTAATAAAATTATTACTTGAAATAGGAAAAACAAGGAGGAAAAATTGGCATTGTATTACATATCTACTGGTATGAGCCATTGAGAGATATTCCAGCTGATCGTGTGGCTGCTCAACGAGCTTTAGGTTTCATTGCCGCATGGTAATAAATTGCTCTAATTAGTTAAAGTTTTATACTATAAAGTTGCTGCTTGCCCTCAGATGAATTAATAGGAGTGCAAATTCTTTCGTTGGTGTGTGTAGGTTTATGGATCCCATTATGTTTGGAGAGTATCCGCCAGAGATGCAACAGATAGTAGGTCTAAGGCTACCAACATTTTCAGTGGAGGATAAGAGGAAACTAGCAAACAAATTGGATTTCATTGGAATCAACCATTATAGCACCCTCTATGCAAAGGATTGTTTGTTGACACCATGCAATTATCATGATGATTTACTTAAAGATACCTTTACTTATGGAACTGGAGAGAAAGATGGAATTCTTATAGGAGAGCCAGTAAGATATCCAAAGCTCACAATTTAAATAACAAATCAAATGATAATAACAGTACTTAACATTGCTTTTTGTTTTGTCCTTATATAGACAGCAATGCCTACCTTCTATGTTGTTCCAAATAGCATGGAGAAGACAATCATGTACTTCAAAGATAGATACAACAACACGCCTACGTACATCACAGAAAATGGTTTTTATATCAAAAAGCCCAATACTATTTTTTTTTAATTATTTCAAACTAACTTAAATATGTGTATAATTAGCAATTATCAAACAGAGATTAGTAATTCAGTCTCAGGACTTAAAAAATTATACACTACTTGCAGGATATGCACAGCCTAGCAGCAAAAACATTGAAGATATGCTCAATGACGTGAACAGGTTAGAGTACATGCAGGGTTACCTCACTTCTTTGGTTTCGGCAATTAGGTAAATTCACATTTTCTTGTCTATCAATGTTCTTGGAAATCATGGGTTCTGTTTTTAGTTGAAGTGGTAATCTTACAAATGTTAATAAAAATTACAGGAATGGAGCAGATGTGAGAGGCTACTTCCATTGGTCTCTGATAGACAATTTTGAGTGGACTTATGGTTATACAATAAGCTTCGGATTGTATCATGTAGACCGCAGAACAATGCAAAGAACACCAAAGAGATCAGCCAAATGGTTCCAGCATTTCTTGAAAAATGAATCTAGTTTTTTTCTTGCCTAAGAATAGCGACGCAACAATATTGTGCATTTGTAATCTAGATTGGTATAAAGCTAGATAGACAGTGTGCACAATATATTCATAGTTATTCATTGATTTAAGTTGTTCCTTCTGTGGCATTTGCAATCCAGATTCTTGAAAAGTTAGATACAGACAGTGTTCTTTCATATATTTATTGTAGTTGTCCCTTATTATTTGGAATTCACGTAGCTATGTCACATGTACAATAGCTATATCACATGTGAAAGAATATTCAAACTTCTATTTTTTTCATGTTTTAGCTCTTAATAAGAAATTTAGCTATATTTTTTTTACTTCATATCACCTTTTTTTACCAAAAATAGACATGCAAGAAATATCTTAATTATATTAATTAAATCAAAATACATTTACCAATATAACTATTTTTTTTTTATAAAATGGATTATTTGCAATAAAACTAAGTAAAGCTTGGCATGGGTTTGGCAATTATTCCTAGGTCAATAGATCTACTCAAAACATTCAAAATTAACGCTTGTTCTACGATTAATAGATGTCGCTTATATAATAGATTCGCTTCCATTATTACTGGCTCCTCCACTCATCCTCTTGATCTGGTTAAGGCTTGTATGTCGAACAAGAAAGAGAGAGGAGAAGATGGCTTCTCCACTCATCCTTTTGATCTGGTTAAGGCTTGTATGCCGAACAAGAAAGAGAAAGGGAAGAGGGCAGAGAAAGTAGATCAATAACTCACAGTGGCATTGCTCCTCTGAAGGTCACATAGTTCTTTTCAAATTCTACCACATTTTTCTTATTAAAAGAACTCATAATTTTCACACATACACACAAATACACAATTTGCAGTGGGTTGAATGAGTGAGAGATTTTAGAATATAATCATTATATATATATATATATATATATATATATATATATATATATATATATAACAGTTTTATTATTCGTTATCTATATATAATATTGACAGGACTGTATTGAATAAATTCTCATAAATTAAATTTTTTATTTATATAAATGGCAAGAAAAAATACCATTAACAATGGATAATGTTTGAGAGATATGATAATATGATATTCGCAACTTTTTATCATTAACAATAATGAAATAATAAAGGAATGGAAGAAAAATTAAGAATGAGTTGAAAATAATTATTAAAATGATATCAGGATGAGATGCTTGCATCTATACATACAAAACAAATGTTATATATGCATGCAACTTCCTAGAACTTCCTTATTCCTCCACATATTGAATAAAATTATATTATTTATAAAAAATTATCATAAGGATAAGATAGTGATAGGAGTATCCGAATTCAAAGAAATTGATAGGAAAATAAAATAGCACCTGCATTCAAAATAAAAAATGTATATTCTCAAAAAAAATAATAATAATATAAAATAAAAAAATGTAACTACCAGCAACTTGTCATCCTTTCACCCTAGATTCAAAAACACGATGTGAAGGAAATTAATTATTTTCTTGTAGAAATTTAACAAATGATATATATATTTTTAAATTTTTTTCATAAGACATAAGCAATAGAATAGTCCATTTAAGCAATAAAATCATTAAAAAGAGTGTAATAAATTTCTTATTGAGTATCCATTTCTAATAGCCTCTATTCTTTTTAAAAATATTAAAATAAATTAAAAAAAAAATCAAATTGGTTATTAAGTGAACACAATATAATCTATAGAGACCTGAAAATCAAATATAAGGATAAAGCTCCATATGTTAGCCAAAAAAAGCTCCAAAATATAAATTAAAATAAATAATATATTTCCCTAATTTTTTTGGTTTATATATATATTTTGAGGAAGACTTGTGCATCTTTTATCATTCATGAATTCTTGGACTAGTCTTCCTTCCTCTGTTAGTTGAAGGTATCTTCATGCACGATACCATTCTTTTGGCAGTTGACCAACTATTCTTTTATTTAGGAGTCAGGAAAAAAAAAAGTTATGCGGGGGCCATGTATGTAAGCAACATGCACATATTATATAATATTATATTATATTATTTAGCAAGATATTGACCGTCATGTCTGATCATCATATTTGACCACAATACGTGCAATTGCATTGGCAGGCGCATATCCATCAACTAGTAATTAAAAAAATATAAACAGTGCCAATGAGTTCTCTATATAAAGGCTCGACATCCCAGCATTAACACAAGCCAATTAAGAAGAAAGTTAAACTCTGTTATTAGTTGTGCAGCGGCAGAAGAAAAAAAGAATAGCATTAGCAGTGAAGGATGAAGAAAGCCAGTTTTGTTTTGGTTCTCTTCCTATCATCAATAGTGTTGATGATAGATAGGCGTTCATGTTTGGATCGTGGCCAATTCCCTCCATCTTTTCTCTTTGGGACTGCAACTTCTTCTTATCACGTAGCTATCTATATGTATGATTCTCTTATATATATATATATATATATATATATATATATATATATATATATATATATATATATATATATATATATATATATATGTATGCGCGCACTAAATTAAATAAATTTTATCTATATTTTTAAAATTATTTAATTATCTTAAAAAATAATTATTTTTTTATTTCAATAATAAAATAAATGATATAATATAAAAGATTAATAATTATATATTTATTTAAATAATATAATATATTAATTTAATAATTATATATTTAATTTAATAATAAAATAAATAATATAATGTAATAAATTTATAATTTTATATTTATTTAAATAATAAAATAAATTATATGATATATACCCTTATTAATCATTTCACATATCAACAACAACAGTTAAATATAATTTTACTAAATACTTAACATAAAACAGCTATAATCAGCTATCAGTTATCAGCTATCAACTAACAGCTATCAATTGTATTCAACAATTAAACCAAACAGGCACTTGTAACCCTACATTCCTGCTCATAATATGATATTGGCGCATGTCACAGCAACTGAAATTTATAGAAAGAAGTATCAGGTATTACAAACAATAGCTCAAATACTGAGTAAAGAGAACTCTTTCCCTTGCTATGTTTACTTAATAAAATTATTACGTGAAATAGGAAAAACAAGGAGGGAAGATCGGCATTGTACTACATATCTATTGGCATGAGCCACTGAGAGACATTCCAGCCGATAGTGTGGCTGCTCAACAAGCTCTAGGTTTCATTGCGGCTTGGTAATTAATTACTCTTAATTCAAGTTTTATACTTTAAAGTTGTTGCTTCCTCTTAAATGAATTGATTGGATTTCAATGCTTTTGTTTTGTGTGTAGGTTTATGGATCCCATTATGTTTGGAGAGCACCAACCAGAAATGCAACAAATAGTAGGCATAAGGCTAACATCATTTTCAGCGGAGGATAAAAGGAAATTGGCAAACAAATTGGATTTCATTGGAATCAACCATTATAGCACCCTCTACGCAAAGGATTGCTTGTTGGCACCATGCAATTATCATGATGATTTACTTAAGATACATTTACTTATGGAACTGGAGAGAAAGATGGAGTTCTTATCGGAGAGCCCGTAAGATCATGCAGAAGCTTACAATCTAATAAATAAAAAACCAAATGATGATAACGATAACATTGCTTCTTCTTTTTTTCTTTAAACAGACAGCAATGCCTACCTTCTATGTTGTTCCAAATAGCATGGAGAAGACAATAATGTACTTCAAAGATAGATACAACAACACGCCGATGTACATCACAGAAAACGGTATATCAGTAAATCCCAATTACCATTTTCTTAATTATTTTCTTCTAACTTAATTATGAGTATAATCTAGCAACAATCAAATAGAGATTAGTAATGCAGGCTCAATACTTAAAGAAATATACATTACTTGCAGGATATGCACAGCCTGATAGCAGAAACATTGAAGATATGCTCAATGACACGAACAGGTTAAAGTACATGCAGGGTTATCTCACTTCTCTAGTTTCAGCAATAAGGTAAATTCGCGTTTCCTTGTCTATCCATATTCTTGAAAATCATGGGTTATTATTTTAGGTGAAATGGTGAGCATATAAGGGTTAATAATAATTACAGGAATGGAGCAGATGCATGTGAGGGGTTACTTCCATTGGTCTCGAATAGATAATTTTGAGTGGACTTGTTGTTATACAATAAGCTTCGTATTGTATCATGTAGACGGCACAACAATGCAGAGAACTCCAAAAAGATCAGCCAAATGGTTCCAGCATTTCCTAAAAAATGAATCTACTTTCCTCCATGCTCGGGAATAGCAACAGAACAATATTGTGCAAATGTTCATTCATTTATTTATTGATGTCATGCCATGTACCATAATAGCCAAGCTTCTGTTCTTTCCATGCACAAGTTATTAATAAGAAAGCTATATTCTTTTAGTACATTTGACTCTGATTAAGATTCGAACTCGGAAGTTTATAGCTCTATAAAAGACTTCAATACCATTGAACTAACTACAGTTTATTGGTAGAATTTAGCTATATTTTTACTTACATTATCTTTTCTTTACCAGAAAAATAAAAATGCAAGATATATCTTAATTGAATTATTACAATTGAAAAATTGATCAAAGTCAAAATGTATTTGTTAATATAAAATAAATAAAATAAACAATGAAGAAAGCTAAAACTTGAGAGCCTTTGGCATCGAGACTTCAATTCTATCTAATTTTACCAACTAGACCAAAATTTTATTAACCATGTTACCCATTGTTTTAGATGTTGCTTTTGGGAGTTTGCATCTCAACTAGGTTTAGCAAAACCTTTTATTAATTGAAATAATGTTTAATTATGTCATCAACCAATTTGGCTCAATAAATCTACACATTTTTGTTTAAATTCACATAGGTTTAAGTTTTTGTAAAGGTAATGTCACGACCCAACCTATGGGCCGGACCGGCACTAGGACCTGGGCCAGCCTAAAGCCCCCGAGGCCCGTAGTAAGCCTAACTGTTCATTTACCCAATGCTGAGGCCCATTTGGGCCCAATTTCAAGAAAACAAACGGACAGAGTCCGGCCATAAAATGGACTTACCAACGGGGAGTTTTTGACTCACCCGACCTGTAAACACAATAAACAATCCATTGGGGAGCTCAGCTCACCCTCCACATACTCATCAACATAATAATAAATGGGAGCTCAGCTCCCTCATCCAATCCATCAAAACAGACTTAAAATATTAAGTTTACAGGTCCAACATGATAATAATATTACAGACCAAATTCAAATAATTACTGCTAACACATGCGAAAATTCTAGAAGTAAATAAAATTACACAAATATCGATAAACGACCTGCGAAGTATAAAAGCAGGTTAACCCAGAATAAAATATCCTCCTGGCTGTAAAAATTTTTGAACAGAGTGAGCGTCGACTCAGAGAGTAAAATATCAAATTTAACCATAATCTCTATAACTATCTGTTACTAATGCACTCGTAGAGTGAAATGCAACATCAACATCATATTCACATCATAGCATCAAAAGGTAATTTGGAGCACTCACACACCTGTAGCATCAATCATAATATATTGGGAGCCGATCCCTATATTTCTCTTAAATCCAACTCGGTGCCAAGAACTCAAGCTGACTTTCGCTTAATAAACCAAATCGAGGGTCCCAAAGAACTCAAGCCGTGACTACCCCTCGAAGGAACGGGTCCCGTGAAGAACTCAAGCCGTGACTACCCCATCCTATCCATAGTCCACACCACATCACACGACGCCAACGCACGCACACCGCTCCAAATTACCACAACAACACTCATGGCACATTAAGATTATGAATGCAACATAATTCGTGCCTAGAGTTTAACTACATAAATATATGCATATAAGTGATGCATGGGCATGTGAACATATAATAATATCGAAATTACAATTAAAATTAATATTTTACTCACAAACTTGACGACAAATTCTTGTGGTGGGCGGAGGAAGAAGGCTGTCCCGGCTCACCTGACAATTACATTACATCTATTTAATAAATTTGACTCAATACAAACAAAGAAAAAGATCAAGTACGTCCTAAGTCGTACAAAAATCCCAGAGTCTCCTATACCTGGACCTACCCAACCCGCAAAGGGCAAAAACGCACTTCTATATTCACAATCCATATATCAACAGTTCAATCATATCACACAGCCCCTCCCGCCCATCAAATCAATCATCCATCACAATATGCAAAATTTCAATTTAGTCCTTATTATTGACCATTTTTGCAAAACTGCCCAAACAAGCTCTAAAAATTATAAAACTTTGCCCCGCGGTCCTTAGCAATATTACTAAGCTATTGCAAAAAGAATCGTAATTTTCTAAGCTACCACGAATATTTTATGGATTTTTAATCCTATTTAAGCACTAGAAAATTACGAAAAAACAAGGTTCGGTTTACCTTTGCCGATTCCGACTTGGGAACGCTGGGGACGTCGACAATGGGGCTAGCCAAAACCTCGGTCCAATTCAAGACTTTTCCAGAACGGTCCGTTCGCCCGAAATTTGCGCACTGGTCAATCGCCGAATTTCCGCGAATCGAGGATACCTACATGAAGCCCATAACACGGGGGTTAGTACATAAATTTTTCAGAATTTTCTAAGCTCATTAAATGCTCGGAAAAACACTGCGTTTCGTGGGACCCACCAAAAACGGTGTCGAAAAATTTTGAAATTTATGTCGCTATGCTCTCGACGAATGGAGCGTCTGGTGGCCTCGGTTTTCGTGGGATTCACTGCCGAGAAATCTAGCCCAAAAGTCGAAATGGGCTAAAATCTTCCCGAGCAAAAATCGGACAATCCGCTCGATGGATTTCGGCGTTCTTGGTGTCTATGGAAAGCTCTGGCCGAGTAGATGATTTTGGACACAAGACCCGGTCTAATTGGTGGCCGGATCGGCCGGATTTGACCGGGGAAGCTGGAGCACATGCGCATGGGGCGCGTTCAGCGCGCCGTTCGGGCGCAGCTCTTGGCCGGGCTAGCACGGGCCGTCATTCTGGCTGGCCGGTGGCTGGGGGTGGAGAGGAGAGAGAAACGAGAGAGAGAAGAGGGGAGGGAGCGTCGCGCGCGGGAGGAAGAAAAAGAGAAGAGACCGGTCCGATTCGACCGGTCCGATCCGGTCCGGTTCGATTCAGGACACAAAATTTTGAATTTTTACTCTGCCTCGGGACCGAAAACGAGGTCCAAAAATTCCGAAAAAATTCCATAAAACTCAGAAAAATACGTAGACTCCAAATATATTTTTAGTTTTGCCACGTGGTCTTTAAATTAATTTTTAAAAATCATCAAAGTTTATATTTTCGGAAAATCGAACCCGATTTTTAAAATCCGAAAAATCTCAAAAAAATTCCTAAAATTCAAATAAAATTAAAATACCAAAAATACTCATAAATAATAAAATTTTGGAGTGTTACAGGTAAAATAAATGATTATTTTTTAATTTAAAATTTTTTAATCAAAATAAAGAAAAAATAAAAATTTAACCTCAACTATAAAAATGAAGAACACTAACCAAAATTTAAAAATTCTCAATCAAAGCAAAAGCCCAGCAGAAAAATCAAACACCAACAGCCCAAAAATTTGCCCCCACCCGGTCGTCTCTATCAGTTGATTGTTGTCACAGCTTAGAACATTCTGGCTGTCCTCCTTCCCCCCTAAAATCTTCACAGCCCTTTGGATAAATCTCCTTGTTATGGCTCTATAGATGTTCAATTTTATCTAACCCGTCACAGTCATTTATCACGTGCACAGATACTCTCTGATATTGCTCGATTCCTTTTCAATCTCACCAGCAAGCAAATCCTATACTCAGCCCAACGGCTTCGTCAAGCTATGACCCAATTGGATCTTCTTTTACGGACTTCAACCCAAATTATTCCTTTGCTGCTATAACTCGATTGCAGAGCCAGACATACAACTCCACTTTTAGTATTGAACTATTCAAAACCGTGAGGGGGAAAGAGAAGGGTAGACACAAGTGAAGAAACACCAAGGCAGAGACTGGGTGAGGAATCGAGCAGCGGGTGAAGAAACTAGAGTTTTGAGCCCATTCCTATCCCATCAGATCACATTCTCACAGTGGCCTGTACAGGGCAATATGCAGATCGGTCATTGTTAGAGGTTTGTCCCAAACTGTCACGACAGGCAACCTAGTCCATGAATCGGATAGCTCAACCAAGGCAAAGGCCACCAAACGGTTCCTCTTGTCTATGGATTATTGGCATTAAGGCAAGGCCAATAAAACATCAATTATACCTTCAAACATTACTAGAAATATAAGAACGGAATCTCAACAATTTTCTTTATTCAAAATCTCATATGACATCAATAAATGAAAAAAAAATCTGAATAACTAAAAACACATATCAATATGATGATAAAAACATATTACCCAACAAATGCACAATATGACAATCTATTTAACCGCCAACTTAAATTTTGTTGCATAATCATCTTCGTTCCACATTTCAATTCGTGGCCCATCGCCCAAAGTACAGTGCCTAAAACGACCTTGCATCAGCCAGTAACTTTCTTGTATTTTTCTTGGTTAAGCACCGGCTACAGATGCTTAAAAAGAGGGCACCTGATTTGCCAAAGCAACCTACCCAATACCACACGATAATTAGGGAACAGGTTTCACCGTAATGTAAACAGCCATGGGTAATAAGAAATCTACAAATAACTCCCATAGAAGGCCCAATGCCATCCCGTGCCACTTCTAGTAGCAAAAAGATTCATCAACTACCTTTCAACTTTAGTCAAGCTTGACATTAGAGTAGAGAAGCGTGTCCTTGGTGAGTGGCATATTGAGCAACAGATATATCTACAGCACAGAGAAAACGAAAATCTCAGAAATGGTATTCATTCTGCTGAAATCTGCTGAAAAGATGTAGATATATATACGCGTATGTCCCAATAGAAGACAGAATATATATTTGTGTGTGTGTGTGTGTGCAAATTTTGCATTAAGAAGCCCCATGGGCACAAACCAAATATATAAGCAATAAAAAATATGTAAAAATAATATAGCGTGAAAACCATAGATGCTGTGAGTGGAAATTAAGTTTTAATCAACCGATGCAAGTCCTGAAAGCCAATATACTTTAACAACATAGACAATTTTTCTATTGAATCTTTACTCTGTGTTTTGCATCTTACCTCCAACATATAATAATCTCAGACAACAAAAGAGGATATTACTGGCATCAATTAATGTGTCATTGACATGTACACTACAGGATAATGGCCTGTATTATTACCAGATGCATAATGAAGTGTGTAATTCAGATAATACATTAATGCAATAGGTCCTTATAGTGTAGAGTTAAACATTAACAAGATCCAGGGAACATGATTTTCCATGCCAATTTTAAGTCACAGCAAATGTTGACTTGCCATGTGAAGGAAATTCCAATTAATAAATGACATGACCACTTGTTCTATGTAGCAGGCAAAGACTTGTTACATTATTCCTATATACAAGATTGCCCCTACTCTTCCCACTAAGCAATTAACAATTGCTACACTTTCTCTACACACTAGACATATAAACAATCTCTATTTCACTCTTGCAACTGAATATTTTAGTAAGCAATTTCCAGTTTTTCATGCTTTAGAAATATAACAAAAATTAGGAGGGGAGTGGTAGGTAGGCAGAATAAGAGCAGGTAAGAGAATGTTTGTGTCAGCACATTTCATTTCTGCTGTCTTTGTAACTAGATCAAAGAACTTTCTTTTAGGTGGTGGAACAAGAAAAGGAAAAAAGGTGCACAAATTTTGTTGTTAGATAATCTTACCCCTAATAAAGTAGAAATGAGAAGAATAATTCCTGTCACCCAAGCCAGGGTCTTTCTAACCAAGGCTATTTCTGCAATGGTTGTCGCATTAGTTGCATTTGATCCTTCTTTCTCTGCCAACCAACGTGCAGATGGCTGAGCAGTCAACATCAAATTCAGCATTGTTCCTGATTCTGGAGAAGATATCTCATTACAGATGATAACTCCAACGATTTGACCTGCCAATTACCATTATTGCCAAAGTTGACAAACAGCAATAATTACTAAGAAACAACAGCATAATTTAATCACAAATACCGGCAGTAAATATGAAGAAAGAATTGTTACATGAAATTAAAATTACTTGTAAAATGCATAAAAAGCCACATGGTTCTTTTCAAATTCTACCGTACTTGTTTAATTAAAATAACTTATAATTGTCACACAGACACACAGAGTCTAATGGGTTGAACGAGTGTAAACAATAATCAGGAAAATTAGGTTTCTCGTTTCACATAAATGGCAAGGACAATTATAATATTTTAGCTTAAGAAAAGGATTATATAATCATCCTCAAAAACAAGAAAACCAACCTTTGTATGCTGCTTGGAATGAATCAAGCATTTTAGATAATGTAGCAAGCAATAGCTCCAATCCTTGCTTCACAACATCACGTCCATATTGCTCTTGCAAAGCCTAGTATATTAAATAAATAAGAGACAAAGTAAATAGGTATCCAAATGGGATGATAGATAATTTTACATTTCTCAAACTTGGATAGCCAACACAACACCACTGGTCCACCACCAAAACTCCAACATTTCAAATCATATAAATTAAGAATGAGATGATGCAATGCTATAATCAAGGTTCTCTAAATTTTTTCCTACATCACAAGCAATAAAATTTTACTAATTAAAAGATGGAAAATGTGAAAAATCTCTATCACCCAACAGAACGCGAAGAGACCCATTATCCAATATTTTTTACAAGTCATTATAAGATATTTGCTCGAAACCCCTTCAGAAACCAAACAATAAAAAACTAAACAAGAAAAATAAGCATTTAGGTTTTTAAGCCTCAGGGATTGCTGAGTTCAATCTGTTCACAATTCTTTCATTTTTCCTTCAAACATCACAAATTCAGATTAAAGGAAAATCTCTGAAGTGATGATTATCTAGACATAAAAGTTCCAACTGAGCAAGAAATTCTATCAAGGGAAGAGTAAAACCCAGGAACCCAAACAATGTGTCATATCAGAACAGAAGCGTAATGAGGAGATGATCAACTGACTTCTCCAAGTGGGACAAAGAAGCTGATAAATTATTCCTTCATTCTGCTCATCAGCAAACTCTAAACGATAAGGACAGTTTTTGGGAAATAGAAAGATGATCTCTATTCAGAAAGCAATCCTTGCTTTACAATCCGTGCCACAAAAGTGTTTCTGCTAAATACTACTACAATGCATTCATAAGGCCGGTGATCCATGTGCGGTTTAATTATTGTTAGATATATCTTTCTTATATATATTTTTCATAACAAACACCATGGATCATGTCAAGAATCATTTTTCCTTGTTAACATGCACTTCAGGGTTTTTTTTTTTTTTTTTTTTTGTATTACATAAACTCTTAACTGATGCAGAATGGGACAAATGAATTCATTCTTGCAAAATAATATATAAAAACACAAAAAAGGAGGATGCCAAATGTCATCACCTTAATGCCATCAAAACGACCTACAATTAACTCTGCAGGTCCTTGACTAGCCTGCAACAGATCTTCATGCATTTCTATTGCTCTTTTACTATTGCGGAACAAAGCCAAGAGACTTGCTATGAATTCCTGGTCTGCTTTCTGCAAACAATAAAATGTTATTCTTAAAATAAAATTCCAAGAATTAAACCAAGAGTTTCAATCTGAAATACAGTGAATCTGTTAGTAACAACAAACAAAATACCTTTGACACATAAAGATTCATATCAGAACCACTAGCCTTGATGATCAACTTTCCATTTTGTGGTTCCAAAGCATCAATACTATATGATCCGCCCAACCAAGATGCCTAAAATAAATAAATAAATAACACCAAAGTCACACATATAAAATGTATAATCTATGACTTTGAAGAGGCCAGCAGCAAGGAAATGAGTAATGAGACAGGGTAACACAAGTGAAAACTAACCAAACTACTTAGTTCCTCGTCATTGCAATCTGCTACTTTTTCATCTAAAGAAACAACAGAGACTTCTTCACCTGCAACAGATCTCATAAAACACTCATTCATGAGAAATTAAGATCATGTGATCCAAATGCAACAAATAGTCACAATCATGTACAGGTTACTTATGAGCTATGATTCAAGTCTACAAAAGGGCAGGTACCTGGCAGTTCAATTTGCGCTTTATCCAAATCAAGAATAACCTTGCTTCTATAGGCATTACTGAACATGGCATTTGCTGGAGCAACCAAATCTGCATGTTAAAAGAAATTGATAAATCCTAAGCAGAAAAAAACAAATAAAGAGTTCATATAATAATTAATTTCAAAACAAAGTGCTAGGACCATTGACTCCTGTGACTTCCAGCATGAAAACAGAGCGAGGCCTATCAAATGGATTTGGCATGAGAACTTCATTCAACTGCAAAACGATCACAAACTTCAAGAGCTTAAAATACAAAGAAACTGAAAATTTTTTATTTGCAAAACTTATAACTGCAAGGACCTTAGATGAACCAGCTGCTGAAAGTGTAGCAGGTGGTGCAAAACCAAGCAATACAGACACAGCAGCACCCAGTTCCAGCGGCGACATTAAGTGAGACTGAAAGTGAAAAATAGTTATTGACAGTGAGAAACACTGACAAAAAAAACACATAATTCATTATAGATCCATTATAGATACAGGTATATGTCATAATAA
This sequence comes from Hevea brasiliensis, assembly GCF_030052815.1. NCBI lineage: Eukaryota > Viridiplantae > Streptophyta > Magnoliopsida > Malpighiales > Euphorbiaceae > Hevea > Hevea brasiliensis. Next base: position 51,817 of record NW_026614771.1, read on the forward strand.
AACAGAAAAATAACCAGGGAACAACTGCTTCATGTATTATAAATGTATATCCCAAACAAAAGGCATATTTCAAAATCAAGATGCAGTTGCTGGACCTCCCAGACAATGCATCATAACATATATTTTCTCATCAATGAAAAATGGATATACTGCCTCATATATAAGAAAGAGACCAAATGGCATATCCCCGACGCAGCCATTTCCGATGGATAACCTTATCTCTCCAACGGGGAGATGCCCATGGAAAATATAAGAATCCAGGAGCTAATTCCGATTCGAATATCATCTTTTCCTGTTCGCTTTACTCTCATTTCTAGCAGAGAAACTCTATCGCTTCATGATGTCTAAAGAAAGCGTAAATCATCACATCATTTCGCGTTCCTGATAGTTTAACTAACAATCAAGTAACTGCCTAAACGCATAGTGATCAACATAATCAAAACATATTCCGCATAAATTTATATAAAAATTCTCCATCAAGCAACTTTCATTGAGGAATTGCATCGGCTAAAAAAATAGCAAGAGAAGTAAACAAATGAACCTGAACGACATCGTTTGCTGATGGAGTACGAACATATTGGCGATTTTGGCCATCAATGAAGAAAACTGAACCACTGGTTTCAGCCTGGACTCCATAATCAACCGAATCAAGCCACAAAATTAGCCGATCAAATGAATTGAGCTACACATATACGTATCTAGGAAATAGAGCGAGAGAGAGTACCCTAGCTAGCGAGCAGAGAATAGAAGAGACGATAAGCAGACCGAAAACGCTGCGTATATGAAAATCCATTGCTCACAGATGCACAGGCAGAGAAAGAGATCTGGTTTCAGGACCGAGATGACAATATGCAATGGAGAGAGGACGGGACGAAGTTTCGTTTGTCCGTGCAAAGCAAGAGCGACGCCGTTGGGCTAGATTGTGCCGAACGACGTCACTTAATGCGAGATTAGGCTAATGAATTTAGGCTAGTGCTTTTGAGCTTCTCAAGTTTGCAAACTGGCTAAAAAGTTACAGCGTATTAATGGGCCCAAATTGTGTATCAATAGGTCCGATGGATAAATCTCTTATAGGCCCAGAAGAGCAACTAATGGTCTTTGCATCTTTGAAGGTTAGTTGTTTATACATTAAACATCCGAAATCGATTTTAAAAAAAAATAATATATATATATATATATATATAAAAAAAATAAGTAGTGTCATAGAATGGAAAAACCTAATTATAAAAAAAAAAATAACTATTGAAATTATAATTTAATCAAAGCTTTTAAATTTGATAATTTGTTAAAATAAAATATTTTATTACTTTATTCAATGCTAGAAATTAATTTGAAAGCGCATTTATAATGTGACCCGTTAATTTTTTTATTATTAATGAGCGAAATTCATACATTACATAATTGTATTTTTAATGAATAAGACCCATACACAAATGATATATGATATATTATAATTAAACAAGTAAAAAATAATATGTGGTTGCCCATTTTCAAACTACTCTATTTATCTCACTTGACGTGCTATTTTTTAATTAATACAATGTACATTACAAATTTTTAGATAAATATATTATGAATGAAATTAGAATAACTAAGGGGCGCAAAGTTGATGAGTTCATGAACATTTCTTTCCATATTAATAAAATTAAACAATTTATGAATTAAATTATTTATAGCAAGATATATAACCATTTAGGAAAAAAAAATTGCACCAATGTATAATAATAACATGCCTTATTTCTGAAATTGGGTATTTAGTGGTTTTAGTTTTTCTAATTTTTTGACTTAGTCTAGATAGGTTTAGCCCTATTTGATTTAATTGTTAAATTTAATTGATAGCTAATAACTATTACTGTTAATTAATAGCCGATGATAATTGATTTATATTAAGTGTTTAGTAATATATATTTAATTATTATTGTTATATGTAAAATGATTAATAAATGTATATATTATATAATTTATTTTGTATTAAAATAAATATATAATTATTAATTTATTATATTACTAAAATAAATAAATATAAATTAAATTATCTAAATTAATACAATAATATATATATACAGAGCAACGGTGTAATATCATACAAAATAAAAGTAGTTTGTGACCGGTGAATTTGGTACTCTCCAATTTATCTATTCTCCACTTGTTTAAATGATTATATAAATAATATATCAAATTATTATTCTCTCTTCCTGCACTGAATATATTGAAAAGTTTCATTTTATACTGAGTACCCAAAACAACGTATAAACCAGTAAATAAAATAGTTATTATTGTCCAAAAGTTCAAAAAAAATATCCAACAGTTATGAGACAGCTTATATCTTAGAGTTGTGATAGGTATTTTATCGGCTGCTTACCGACTATTAGCTATATTTTTTAAGATTTACTAAATATTTTGATTCAATTGTTTATATTAGGAGTGAGCATTATTCAGTTCAAATCGAATAAATCGAATCGAATCACATTAATTAGGTAATTCGGTTTGATTTTTTAAATAATTCAATTCGGTTTGATTTTGTATTATAAAAATTTAGATTATTTTGGTTCGGTTCAGTTTTAAAGAAACAAATTTGATATATTGTACCGAACCGAATAGAACCGAATAATTTTATTATTTTTTATTTGATTTATTTTTGTGGGGAATTTATAAATTATATGTAATTTTATATATACAAATTGTTTAATTTCATTGATTAATAGTTATTAGGTATTAAAATCAGACCAAATAACTTGAAAATAAAGTCAAAATTAAAAAATCAATTAAAACTAAAAACCGAATCAAATTGAAATAGAGCAGTTCGGTTTGTTTCTAAAATTTATAATTCGGTTTTTCATTATTTAATTCGGTTCTATTCTGTTTGAATTAAACGCTCACCCATAGTTTTGATATCTATTAATTTATTATCTTAAATAGTTGAACTGAACATCGCTTAGTAATTAAAGTTATATCTACTTACTTTATAGGTGTAAAGTTTAAATCTCCACTCTCTTATTCCTTATATTAAAAGATAAAAAATTTTAACTTTTAATGTTTCATTTTAAACGAAAAAATAAACGAAAAAGATTATATCGTGAAAGCACATATAGAAAATATGTGCACTGGCCTTGTTCAAAAAATGCACAAACATACATATATATATATATATATATATATATATATATATATATATATATATATATATATATAAACAAAAGAAATTGACAAGTGACAAGCATTATCCATAAAGTTAATATAATGGAATCATAAAAAGATCACAAAAGCTAGCAAAAAAAATTTTGTGAAGATCCCCTGCGTAACCTTTTGCACTACAAATTTCACCTGCTTAGTGTCCTTCCCAACAAAACTTCTTATCACACGCTAATGTACAATACTTTACATATGATTATGTCCGCATCCATCTGTAAAGACATTTCCATTTAAAGCATGTATCAAGAATTCACGCAGATTTGATGTGTTGGTTGCCCTAAAGCAAATTTTTACAGCTAAGCTTGGAAGGGTTATATAACTCTAGCTTGGGACAAGGAGTAGTGCCAGCTGGGGTACGTGCAGCACAGGAGCTGGTCTCAAAGTTAAGTACAATTAGTCTTAATTTGCGAGAAGCGATTGAAAGACCAAAGTGCCTAATGGAGTGGTAATGCTTTGTGATTGCGAAGATCAGTAGGAAGGAAGTTTGTGGCATATTAGTTGGCCATTAATGAGGCGAATGTGACTCCCAAACTTGCATAACATTTAATATATGCTTCTTTCATACATGTAATCATAGAAAGCTTGATCTCATATGAAAATAAATTCATTAATCGTTAAATTAAATATTTTTATATAAATTTATGTATTCTCCATAATTATGTACACATATCGATATAAATATCACTCATGAATTAAATATTTAAATATTGATTCATAAGCTTTCTATAGTTATTTTAATTAATTTTATAGTCTTTAATTAATACATTTAAAATGTTTTTATAACATAAATTAAATAATGTGTTGTGTGAATATTTTTATTATTTTATTTTAATGTTATATTTATAAAAATGATTTAAATGTATACAACTTAATATATTTATTTTTTAAATTGCAAGAATTTATGTGATGGCATTGGTATATATCTATATATTACGAGCAGTTCTTATATACTCGCCCAGTGGCATAATGGTAAATTTGGAACATTAGTTGTTGCATATCCGTCTATTTCACACATGCCAATTAGCATTTTTCCTCGAGACATTGAGAGAGAATTATGTAAATACATACTGATTAATAGTTGGTAAATGCGATTATATAATTAGATAACACGTGTGGAATATTGTTAGGTATGCATCAAAACAATGTTTGGCTAACATTATAATGCGTGGAAGGATAAGAGAGAAAAATAAAGAAAGAAATTATTTATTTATAATTTTATTGTTTGGATGAAAGGAAAATAAATTGGAGAGAAATAAAATAATTTTAGTTTTTCTTCTTTAAAAATGTTAAAAATATGAGAGGAAATAAAATATTATGTATTTTTGCTTCTAAAAAAAGCCTAACTATAAAAATAATTCTTAAAATGTTATCCAATTTTCATTAATTGAATTTTGAATTTTATTTTTTAATTTATTTATAACAACTATTAAAAATCATTCAACTTTACCATATTTACTAACCCTTTCATAATTTTATTTTAATAATTATTGAATATCCAATAGTAATGAAATTTGAACAGTAAGAAAAGAGAATGTGTTATTAGAACCATCTAATTTGGCCAATGGATAAGAATATTGATGAACCATAGATATCAAAGTGAAATGTGAAAGTAGTTGATGATAATAGTTAGGTTAGATTAACAAGAAAAATAAAGTGAAAAAATATATTGAGAAAAATTAAATAAAATTAAATAAAGTCAAGGGTCAAAAGTTCACCAATCAAGAATTTGGAATACATCAATGACTTCATTATAATGTCACGAACTACGTAAACATAATGAATATATATATATATATATATATATATAATTTATTAAAAAAATATTTAAAAATATTGTAAATGATGAAACAAATTTCATTACAAATTTAATTCCACGTTTAAATGCGATGGATGTAATTAGTTTTTATTTATTAATGATTTAAGTAATTAAGTGTTTTGTATACAAAAAGATAGTTGTGAAAAGGTAATTAACGTGTTTTCTATTTTAATTGCATGATTGGCTGGGGTGAAAGGATTGCTTAAGTGTAAGTGTTGGTAAGATAAATTTTATCCTCTTATGTGTGCGTGCATCCTTGACAGAAAAAAAGAAAACTACAAGATCAAGACGACAACGAAGATGACGGTGAACTTGTCTTTATTAGGGTTGATAGCGGAAACCTTGAAAATGGGATTGGGAAAAATTAATGCAATAGAGAGAGAGAGAGAGAGAGAGAGAGAGAGAGAGAGGCTAATCTCTGATGATTGAAGAAAAAGCATGTGTGAAAGCTTTACGTGGAAAACATGTTGCTTTTTGCCATGCAACGGACGTTTTTGCTTTCTTTTTCTTTCCAGTATTTTCAAAAGATGATCACTCTGCTGGCAAGTCGTAATGTCCTACAGCCCACTGACAACCAGGCCACCATCGCCCAACATATATTGTACGGAGAAATTATCTCAAAGCTTGAACGCCGTAATCACATCATAAAACAAAAACCAATTTTACTGGATTAATAACCTGTAGTGGTGAAGAATAGTTTAATTTCATGATTTGGACTCAGAATAATTCATTTTTTTTATAATTAATTTTGATTAAAATTTGAACTTAAAATTTACATTAATTGAAAATAATTTTATTATCGTTAAATTAAAATTTATTGATAAAACAGTTGATTATTAATTGTATGAAAGACTGCTTCGGTGTTAATCCGAAATATAAGAATAAATCGCAATATATTCAAACAACCCAGGAAAATCAAAACAAAATAGTGAAATATTGATGCAAGCTCTATGCATCACTTAGTTATTTTTAGGAGAAATTAATTATTTCTACTGGCCTGTTTCATTTTTAATATATAGTTACCTATGTTGTCACAACCCAACCCATGGGCCGGACCGGCACTAGAACCTGGGCCAGCCTAAAGCCCCCGAGGCCCGTAGTAAGCCTAACTATTCACTTAACCCAACTCTAAGACCCATTTGGGCCCAATTTCAAGAAATTAACCGGACAGAGTCCGGCCATAAAGTGGACCTTTCAACGGGGAGTTTTTTACTCACCCGACCTGTAAACAAAATATAACATCAATTGGGGAGCTCAGCTCACCCTCCACATACTCATCATCATAAAAATAAATTGGAGCTCAGCTCCCTCATCCAATCCATCAATCATGCATAGAATATTTTTACAGGTCCACATAACAATTATATTACAGACCCGAATCATTTAAATATTTCTAACACATGCGGAAAATCTAGGAGTAAATAAAATTACACAAATATTGAATAACAACCTGCGAAGAAGAAAAGCAGGTTAACCATAATAAAATCCTCCTGTAGCCTGAAAAAAATATTGAACAGGAGTGAGCGTTCGACTCAGAGAGTAAAATATCAATTTTAACCATAATCTCTATAACTATCTAGAACTAGTGCACCTTGTAGAGTGAAATGCAGCATCAGCAATAAATTCACCTCATAACATCAAAAAGGTAATTTTGAGCACTCATGCACCCAGCAATATCAATCATATATATATGGGAGCTGATCCCCTATACAGCTCTCTTTATTCCAACTGTGCCAGCGAAGAACTCAGCTCGGACTTCCACTTAATAACCAAATCGGGGTCCCAGCGAAGAACTCAAGCCGTGTCTACCCCGAAGGACCGGGTCCCAGTGAAGATCTCAAGCCGTGTCTACCCGTCCTATCCATAGTCCACACCACATCACACGCACGCCAACGCACGCACACTGCTCCAAATTACCACAACAACATACATGGCACTTTCACAGTTATGAATGCAACATAAATCGTGCCTAAAGTTTATCTACATAGATATATGCATATAAGTGATGCATGGGCATGCTTGAACATATAATAATAGTGAAATTACAATTAAAATTAATATTTTACTCACAAACTTGACAACGGTTACTATGGCGGTTGGGCGGAGGAAGAAGGCTGTCCCGGCTCACCTGACAATTACATTATAATTATTTAATACAAATGACTCAATACAAATCAAGAAAGACCAAGTACGTCCTAAGTCGTGCCGAAAATCCGGCAGAGTCTCCCCTATACCTAGGACCTACCCAACCTGCAAAATGGCTCAAAACACACTTCTATATTCACAATCCATATATCCACAACTCAATCACATCACACAGCCCCTCCTGGGCCCATCAAATCAGTCATCCATCACAATATGTAAAATTTCAATTTAGTCCTTATAATTGATCATTTTTGCAAAAACTACCCAAACAACCTCTAAAAATTCTAAAACTTTGCCCCGCGGTCCTTAGCAATATTACTAGGCTATTGCAAAAAGAATCATAATTTTCTGAGCTACCACGAATATTTTATGAATTTTTAATCCTATTTAAGCACTAGAAAATTACGAAAAAGCAAGGTTCGGGTTTACCTTTGCCGATTCCGACTTCGGGAACGCGCTCGGGACGTCTGACAATGGGGGGTAGCCAAAACTTCGATCCAATTCGGAGACTTTTCCGGTAACAGGTCTGTCTGGCCGGAAATTCACAAACCCGGTCAACTGTCGAATTTCCGCGAATTGAGGATACCTACACGAAGCCCACAACACGGGGGTTAGTACATAAATTTTTCAGAATTTTCTAAGCTCATTTAATGCTCGGAAAAATACTGCGAAGTTCCGTGGGACCCACCGAAAAACGGTGTCGAAAAAATTCGAAATTTATGTCGCCGCGAAGCTCTCGACGAGTGGAGCGCTCTGGTACTCTTGGTTTTCTCGTGGGATTCACGGTTTGCGAGAAATCTAGCCCGAAAGTCAAAATGGGTTAAAACTTCCCGGGCAAAAATTGGACAAACCGCTTGATGGATTTCAGTGTTCTTGGTGTTTATGAAAAGCTCTCGCCGAGTAGATAATTTTAGACACAAGACCCGGTCCAATTGGTGGCCGGATCAGCCGGATTTTGGCCGGGAAGTCCAGCGCTGCGCGCTGGCCCTTTCTCGAGGCCGTTTCCGGCTCCAGCGGCGCACGTGGGGGAGGACCGAGGTGGGGCGCCAGCGAGGTGGGAAGGCAGGGGAGGAGGCGGCGCGGCAAGGGGAGGAGGGAGGAGAGAGAAAAGAGAGAGAGAAGGGAGAGGGGTCAGACGCGCGCGGGAGGAAGAAGGAAGAAAAAGAAAAGGCCGGTCCGATTCGACCGGTCCGATCCGGTCCGGTTCGATTCGGCCGGTCCGATTCAGGATACAAAATTTTGAATTTTTACTCTGCCTCGGGACCGAAAACGAGGTCCAAAAATTTCAAAAATTTCCAAAAACTCGTAAAAATACGTAGACTCCAAATATATTTTTAGTTTTGCCACGTGGTCTTTAAATTAATTTTTAAAATCATCAAAGTTTATATTTTCTAAAATCGAACCCGATTTTTAAAATCCAAAATCTCAAAAATTTCTAAAATTTAAATAAAATTAAAATACCAAAAATGCTCATAAAATAATAAAATTTAAAATTTTGGGGTGTTACATTCTTCCTCTTACGTAAAATTCGCCCTCGAATTTTACACAAGGCGTAATAAAGTACATGATTATACATTGAATGATAAGGGTACTTGCTACGCATGTCCCGCTCGACTCCCAGTGCACTCTTCCACCGATCGGCTCCTCCACAATACCTTAACCATAGGGATCTGTTTTGATCTTAGCTGTCTCACTTGGTAGTCCACTATGGCTACAGGTTGCTCCTCAAATGTCAAATTCTCCTTTAGCTCTATTACCTCCGGCTGTAGTACATGAGAAGGATCTAGAATGTATTTCCTGAGCATGGAGATGTGAAATACGGGATGAACGTGAGAAAGGTTGGGTGGTAGCTCAAACCGATAGGCAACTGCTCCAACTCTATCCGTAACCTCAAAAGGTCCAATATACCGAGGTGCCAACTTGCCCTTCTTTCCAAATCTCATGACTCCCTTCATTGGAGAAACCTTCAAAAATACATAGTCGCCTATTGCGAACTCCACATCCCTCCGTCTGGGGTCTGCTAACTCTTCTATCTACTGAAAGCTGTTTTCAATCATTCCCTGATTAAGGGAACCATCTCTGATGTGTACTGCACTAGGTCTACATCATGTACCTTCGCTTCCCCCATTTCTGTCCAACACAGAGGAGACCTACACTTTCTTCCATATAGTGCCTCATAGGGTGCCATCCCTATGCTGGAATGGTAACTGTTGTTGTAGGCAAACTCCACCAAAGCTAGCTGATCATCCCATTGATCTCCAAAATCCAAAACACTCATGCGAAGCATGTCTTCCAGTGTTTGGATTGTCCTTTCGGACTGTCCGTCTGTTTGAGGGTAGAAAGCCATACTAAAGTTCAACTGTGTGCCAAGTGCCTCCTGCAACTTTCTCCAAAACCGAGAAGTGAACTGGGGCCCTCTGTCAGATATTATGGAAGCCGAAACTCCATGCAATTTGACTATTTCTCGAATGTAGAGTCGAGCGTACTGTGCCATAGAATATGTAGTCTTCACAGGCAAAAAGTGAGCTGATTTAGTTAGACGGTCCACAATTACCCATATCGAATCATATCCTCACGTGGTACGAGGCAACCCAGTCACAAAATTCATAGTGATCATCTCCCACTTCCATTCTGGGATAGGGAGCTCTTGCAGCTTCCCTGACGGTCTCTGGTGTTCAAACTTCACCTTCTGTCAAGTCAAGCACTTGGACACAAAGTCTGCTATGTCTCTCTTCATGCCATTCCACCAATAACTATCTTTCACATCATGGTACATCTTGGTGGAACCTGGGTGGACACTGTACAGGGTATAGTGTGCCTCTTGCATGATTTCATTTCTGAGATTGTCCACATCGGGCACACATATCCTAGAACCTTGCATAAGGGCGCTATCATTGACAAACCCGAACTCACCACCTTCACCTTGTCAGACTCTTTCTATGATCTTCATCAATTGTTGGTCTCGTGGCCGGGAAACTCTAACTCGTCTCTCAAGTCCGCCTCACCAAAAATGAGCCAAGAATACCCTCATCCGAAAGATCTAGGATTAAACCTTGATCCATCAACTCATGTAATTCCCGAATCAACGGTCTCTTCTCTCACAAATGTGCGCCAAACCGCTGTAAGATTTTCTCGCTCAAAGCATCTGCTACTACATTGGCTTTCCCAAGGTGGTACCGATGGTGCAATCATAGTCTTCGTAAGCTCCATCCATCTCCTCTGCCTCAAGTTTAAGTCCTCTGTTGGAAGATGTACTTCAAACTCTTATGGTCGGTGTATATCTCGCACACTTCACCATACAGTAGTGTCTCCGCATTTTTAGTGCAAAGATTACACCGCCATTTCCAAATCATGGGTGGGGTAGTTCTGCTCATGCCTCTTCACTGCCTTGAAGCATAAGCCACTACTTTTCCATTCTCGCATCAAAACACACCCTAGGCCAACTCGAGGCGCCACAAGACACCTGTATCCTTCACCACTCATAGGTAGTGTCAACACAGGCGGTGGTTAGACACTCCTTAAGCTTTTGGAAACTCTCCTCACACTATCTGTCCAAATGAATGGAACATTCTTCCGGTTAACTTAGTTAGGGAGCCGCTATCCCGGAAAAATCCTGCACAAAACGCCTATAATAGCCACTAGACCCGTAAAACTTCGCACCTCGTTGATCGTTGTAGGCCTAAGCCAATCGCCATTCTGACTTTAATTTTCTTGGGATCCACTTGAATACCTTCTCTTGAAACCACGTATCCCAAGAATGAGATGCTTTCTAGCCAAAATTCACATTTCGAAAATTTGGCATATAGCCGTGCTCCTCAAAGTCCGCAACACCATCCTCAAGTGCCACACGTGTTCTTCCTCGGCCGAGAGTATACCAAAATGTCATCTATGAATACGATGACAAAACGGTCCAAAAATGGCTTGAACACCCTGTTCATCAAGTCCATGAAGGCTGCCGGTGCATTAGTGAGTCCAAAAGACATCACCAAGAACTCATAATGACCATACCTTGTCCTGAATGCCGTTTTGGACACATCCTCATTCCTGATTCTCAACTAATGGTAGCCTGATCGCAGGTCTATCTTGGAAAAGAATCTAGCCCCTTGGAGCTGATCAAACAGATCATCGATCTGAGGAAGTGGATACTTGTTCTTCACAGTCACATTGTTCAGCTGTCTGTAGTCAATCCACAACCTCAATGACCCATGTTTCTTTCTTACAAATAGCACAGGAGCGCCCCAGGGTGAAGTGCTCGGACGTATGAAACCTTTGTCCAACATCTCCTGTAGTTGCTCCTTTAACTCTTTCAATTCTGCTAGGGCCATCCTGTAAGGTGGCATTGATATGGGATTTGTACCCGGAACAACATCAATGCAGAACTCTATTTCCCTTTCTGGTGGCAACCCTGGAAGCTCTTCAGGGAAGACATCCATAAATTCCCTAAGAACAGGAACATTTTCCATGCTGACACCTTCTACAGATGTATCTCTCACCAATGCCAAATACCCTTGGCATCCATACCTCAACATTTTTCTAGCGCTAATCGCTGACACCAAATTATATGGAGCCACGCTCCTGTCACCATCAAAGCTAAACTCTTCCACACCAGGTATGTGGAAATACACCTTTTTGTTCCTGCAGTCTAAGGTGGCATAATGAGTTGCCAACCATTCCATCCCCAAAATTACATCAAAATCCATTACTGGTAGAGGAACCAAGTCTGCTTGGAGGATCTTCCCATCCACTACCACTGGGCTACTCGGAAAAACCATATCTACATCTATGTTATCGCTAAGTGGGGTAGCTACCGACAAATGGCATTCTAGAGTTGTAGGGTTTCTACCCAATCTTATGGCAAACACAGGGGAGACAAATGAGTGCGTAGCACTCGAATCTATCAAAACACGAGCCTCATAGGAACAGACCAGAAGAATACCTGCCACAACTGCATTTGAAACTTGAGCATCCTGGTGGGTTAGGGTGAAAACCCGAGCTTGACCCCTACCCTGAGTGGCAGAACCTTGACATCGACTTCTCCTCCCGACCGCCCCAAATCCACGCCCCTTGTCCTCACTTCACATCGAATCGATCGCCGCCATGCCGAAGCACCGGATACAATCGACGAGGAACATTCGCAATAACCTGTGACCCCATCTCGTGGCTCATCAACACGGCATTCCTAGCAAAGTGACCTGGTTGGCCACACTCAAGCATACTCCTGAACCCATCAAACAAGGTCCTGAATGTCCTCTTCCACACTGTGCACAAGGTGCTAAGGAAGATCTCAACTGCACTCCAATCTGTACACTCGAACTATGACCACCGCCGATCCGTATCTCCGGTTCAACCCTCGGATTTGTGTCTAAAACCACACCTCTTATTCCTGCTTCTTCCTCTGTAAGTAGTTTGGCCACCACTATCCGCAGTACCCATGTGGGGAACACCTGAAGAACCCTCTGCTCTGTTTTTCTTTGCTCTACCGCTGTCATCCGCAGCATAGCTAATCTCTATCTGTCTGGCTCGATCAACTACCACATCAAACAATCGATCGTACATCATGGCCGTGTTTGTATACCTCCCGCCAAGTCCCTTTAGGAATCTTTTCACCTTCATAGTCTCTCAGAGATACTGTGGGGGCATACCGCCGCCTGCAAATTTCAGAGCATACTCATCTACAGACCTGCCATTCTGTCTTAAGGCCTCAAAGGCCCATTGCTTTTGATCCCTGAAGCTTTCTGGTACAAACCGGTTGATGAACAGTTCCATAAACTGAGTCCACGACAAACCCTCCATCCGAGGTAATATGTAGTCATTCATCCGTTGTCTAGGCATAGGCCCCATGACATGCTGCATACACTCTATTAGTCTTCTATCACCAATCGCAATTATGTTCTTGCTCGTCATAGAATCCAACAACCGATATGCATCGTCTAACACATCATAAGTACCAGGCACTAACTTCTTGAAATTGATGATCTGTTTGTAAGGTTCTCCTCTTGGTACAGTGGACTGCTGCTGCTGTGGAGGGTGGACCATATACTGCGCCATCATATCAATGGTCCTCTGCAAACCAGCTAGAGTGGCTGCCGTGGGGTCCATGGGACCCTGTGCCATAAAAGACTGATCTTGAACTGTTGGCAGCTGCTCTTCTACTTGAGCAGCTCTAGGCCTCCTACCCCGCCTCCTCGGGGCAGGCGCCTCATCCTGTGCCGATACCTCGCCAGCACATCCGTTCTCGTGCAAGGCGCCTCTCCTGCTTCTGCGCATTTTCCTGAAATTCAGCAGTATTAGCCCACAAAATTCAAAATTTCTCATTACACAGCTCTATAAACTCATATTTACACACAATATATGAAGCAGAAACTAGAAGCAAAGATGACAATGCAAGATGAATGTGGACCCTATTTTTCTGCATGTGACTCCTAGTAGACTCTTCCCAACACTTTAGATGAACATTCCCTAAGAATCTGGAGCCTAAGCTCTGATACCACATTTGTCACGACCCAACCCATGGGCCGGACTCCAAGACTAGGACCCAGGCCACCTAAAGCCCCCGAGGCCCGTAGTAAGCCTAACTATTCACTTAACCCAACTCTAAGGCCCATTTGGGCCCAATTTCAAGAAATCAACCGGACAGAGTCCGGCCATAAAGTGGACCTTTCAACGGGGAGTTTTTGACTCACCCGACCTGTAAACAAAATATAACATCAATTGGGGAGCTCAACTCACCCTCCACATACTCATCATCATAAAAATAAATGGGAGCTCAGCTCCCTCATCCAATCCATCAATCATGCATAGAATATTTTTACAGGTCCACATAACAATTATATTACAGACCCGAATCATTTAAATATTTCTAACACATGCGGAAAATCTAGGAGTAAATAAAATTACACAAATATTGAATAACAACCTGTGAAGAAGAAAAGCAGGTTAACCACAATAAAATCCTCCTGTAGCCTGAAAAAAATATTGAACAGGAGTGAGCGTTCGACTCAGAGAGTAAAATATCAATTTTAACCATAATCTCTATAACTATCTAGAACTAGTACACCCTGTAGAGTAAAATGCAGCATCAGCAATAAATTCACCTCATAACATCAAAAAGGTAATTTGGAGCACTCACGTACCCAGCAATATCAATCATATATATATGGGAGCTGATCCCCTATACAGCTCTCTTTATTCCAATCACAAGAAGAACTCAAATCGGACTTCCACTTAATAACCAAATCGGGGTCCCAGCGAAGAACTTAAGCCGTGTCTACCCCGAAGGACCGGGTCTCAGCGAAGATCTCAAGCCGTGTCTACCCGTCCTATCCATAGTCCACACCACATCACACGTACGCCAACGCACGTACACTGCTCCAAATTATCACAACAACATACATGGCACTTTCATAGTTATGAATGCAACATAAATCGTGCCTAAAGTTTATCTACATAGATATATGCATATAAGTGATGCATAGGCATGCTTGAACATATAATAATAGTGAAATTACAATTAAAATTAATATTTTACTCACAGACTTGACAACGGTTACTATGGCGGCTGGACGGAGGAAGAAGGTCATTCCGCCACCCGACAATTACATTACAATTATTTAATACAAATGACTCAACACAAATCAAGAAAGACCAAGTACGTCCTAAGTCGTGCCAAAAATCTGGCAGAGTCTCCCCTATACGTAGGACCTACCCAACCTGCAAAATGGCTCAAAACACACTTCTATATTTACAATCCATATATCCGTAACTCAATCACATCACACAGCCCCTCCTGGGCCCATCAAATCAGTCATCCATCACAATATGTAAAATTTCAATTTAGTCCTTATAATTGATCATTTTTGCAAAAACTACCCAAACAACCTCTAAAAATTCTAAAACTTTGCCCCGCGGTCCTTAGCAATATTACTAGGCTATTGCAAAAAGAATCATAATTTTCTGAGCTACCACGAATATTTTATGAATTTTTAATCCTATTTAAGCACTAGAAAATTACGAAAAAGCAAGGTTCGGGTTTACCTTTGCCGATTCCGACTTCGGGGACGCGCTCGGGACGTCTGACAATGGGGGGTAGCCAAAACTTCGGTCCAATTCGGAGACTTTTCCGGTAACAGGTCTGTCTAGCTGGAAATTCACAGACCCGGTCAACTGTCGAATTTTCGCGAATTGAGGATACCTACACGAAGCCCACAACACGGGGGTTAGTACATAAAATTTTCAGAATTTTCTAAGCTCATTTAATGCTCGAAAAAACACTGCGAAGTTCCGTGGGACCCACCGAAAAACGGTGTCGAAAAAATTCGAAATTTATGTCGTCGCGAAGCTCTCGACGAGTTGAGCGCTCTGGTACTCTCGGTTTTCTTGTGGGATTCACGGTTTGCGAGAAATCTAGCCCGAAAGTCAAAATGGGCTAAAACTTCCCAGGCAAAAATTGGACAAACCGCTCGATGGATTTCGGTGTTCTTGGTGTCTATGGAAAGCTCTCGCCGAGTAGATGATTTTAGACACAAGACCCGGTCCAATTGGTGGCCGGATCGGCCGGATTTTGGCCGGGAATTCCAGGCGTCGCGCGTGCGCTGCGCGTCCTTTCTGAGGCCTTTTTCCGGCGTTCCAGGGGGCGGCCGGCCGTGGGGGAGGACCGAGGTGGGGCGCCGGCGAGGTGGAAAGGCAGGGGAGGCGGCGACGCGGCAAGGGGAGGAGGGAGGAGAGAGAAAAGAGAGAGAGAAGGGAGAGGGGTCAGACGAGCGCGGGAGGAAGAAGGAAGAAAAAGAAAAAGAAAAGGCCAGTCCGATTCGATCGGTCCGATCTGGTTCGGTTTGATTCGGCCGGTCCGATTCAGGATACAAAATTTTGAATTTTTACTCTGCCTCGGGACCGAAAACGAGGTCCAAAAATTCCGAAAAATTTTCAGAAAACTCAGAAAAATACGTAGACTCCAAATATATTTTTAGTTTTGCCACGTGGTCTTTAAATTAATTTTTAAAAATCATCAAAATTTATATTTTCGGAAAATCGATCCCGATTTTTAAAATCCGAAAAATCTCAAAAAAATTTCTAAAATTTAAATAAAATTAAAATACCAAAAATGCTCATAAAATAATAAAATTTAAAATTTTGGGGTGTTACATATGTTAAAAAGAAAAGAAAAGAAAAAATAACCTTAAAATGTAATTATAAGAGGTGAAAATTGAATTTGAATTTTTTTATTTATTAATTTTAAAATTTATTATATTTATAATGAGAGTTGTTTTTTTTTTTTCTCTTTTAGTAGGAAATTAGGGAGTGAAAATTTAAACCTAATTTTATTAAGTGAGTATTATGTTTTCAATCAAGTTAGGCAATGAGAGTTGTTATATAGAAGGAAAAAATATATTTTAATATATAATTTATTAATATCAGATTTATATTAAATTAGAAAAATTAAATTAAATATTTTTCAAAACAACATTAATTAGTTAATATAAACGGTATGGAGTAGGTTTATATATATATATATATATATATATATATATATATATATATATATATATATATATATATATATATATATATATATATATACATAAAGTGGGGACTCATGCATCATATCAGGGAGACAAGCCCTGGATTTTCACAAGCATAGAAAAAAAGAAAGCAGCGATTAAAGTTATGATACTTTGCTTTCTCAATGGCTCTGTAATTTCAAATTTTGATTAAAAAAAAAAAAAGAGGCAAAGTAGAGATAACACAGCTCCTCTAATACAAGTCAAAGAAGAGAGATTTCTTCAGCAAACAGCCAAGCCACAAAAAGCCACCTCCATCTCCATTTTGCTAAATCTTGTTACTTTCCAGATTTGCTTTTTTTTTTTTCTTTTATGTTTAAAAGTCGCTAAGATATAAAATTATTTTTGGATTCTCACTTATAAACTTAAACTTTTATATTATGTAATTTCTTAATAAAAGTAAAATTTATTGGTCAATTTCTTCTATCAATCAATGATGTATTAATATTAATTACCAACGAAATTTGCTAAAAAGAAAGAAGGGTAATAACGGCATCACAAAAGAACACATTAGGTACACAGGTAACTTGCTAAATTTTACTTTTAGCAACTTTACAAATTGCTTTCCATCAGCAGCTAAGTTATCTAGCTATCCACAACTTTATTTTCTTTACTTTTCTTCTTCTTGATAGACATATTGATGTTTCGATTGGTTCATGGATATTGATCCCTTGTGGATTACTGCGGGGTGGTTAATTACTACTGGTTCTAGTTTCATGGCACCAGCTACCAAATCAACAGTACTTCCTGAATCACAAGCTATGTTGCTGTTTCTTGGCCTTCTCTTGGTTGTTTCTCTTCTTGCTCGCCCCATTGATCCCAAGAAACTTACGCAAAGTCCCACCACAGAATTGCATCCACAGCAAACAAAGCATATACCACCTTATGCTTCTTCTTCTGTTGCAGCTACAATTTCTGGTTCCGATTCAGGTCAACAGTTTAAAGCAGCTGCACATGAAGTACCAAGCGGTCCAAATCCTGAATCCAACAAGTAAGCAAAGAGGGTTCATATTCACTGTCACGTACGGAACCACTATGGCCAATATCATGATTAATTATCACCATCCTCACTTCATACATCAATCAAGACATCATTGAGTTTCCCTTATCGATGTCTTTTTGCCCAGCAAGCCAGGCGTATGAATATAGCAAGCGTAATCTCATTTCTTTCCTAGTTTGTGTGTATGTTTGATTGTTTGTTTGTGTAATTATACTACTTATGATCTATATATCTTGAATCCATTGATGATCAGTAAGACATTTCGAAAGAAATGAATAAATTAATATGCATATATATAAGCCAATTTTATGCATTATATATTTACTTTCTTTGATATACACATATGATATATGAAGACGTATTCATTATTTTTCCTATCTTTTCTTTTCTTTTCTTTCTTGACGAACATAGTACTTTAGTTTCAGCAAATTAGGGAGGGAAATGTAAAATAGACGGTAGCCCAGAAAGCGACTGAGATGAATGGTGTCAGTCTGTGTGAGGGGTCAATGGTCATCATGTTCAGAAGCTCTTTGCTTTTATGCCTATGTTGTTATTCAGAAGACCATCGATTTTTGCGCTCGTCTCGTTAGAAGCACAAAACACGAGGAAGCTGACACAAAAAATATATATATTTAATATAAAAAATTCATACCTAAATTTAATTTTTTATTAATTTAAAACATTAAATATATAATAAAATAAATTTAAATAAATAAGATTTATATATTTATATTTTAATTAATTATATTTAAATAAAAAAAATATATTAATAAAATAATTCTTATCTAAATTTAAATATATACACTTAGCTAAATTATCAATTATTATTTTAACTCAAAGTCATGGTAGATCTATTTAAAAATATAAAAATTTAATTTTTAATTAATAAAATATTTATATAAATTAAAATTTTTTATCTAAATTAAGTTTACTATAAATTTAAAATATAATTATATAAAATTTATATATTTAATAAATAAACTTTTAAAATATATCTTATATTTTAAATATATCTTATATTTTGAATATATAATAAACTTAATTTAAATAAAATAAATCCTATATAAATTATTGTATCTAAGAAATTTCTTGTAATCATGTAGTAGAAGCGACAATGATTGGACTCGCTCTTTTTCATTCACACTTACTTTTTCTATCACCTTCTCAATTATTTTCACCATAATTATTAATTATATACCAAATATTAATTTTTTTATTAATTAATTAAAAAATCTCTAATTAACATTTAAATTTATAATTTCATAATTCTATAAATAATTTTAATATTTTTAATTCAAAATTAATTATTTTAATTATTAATTCTTTCTATTTTATGATTTTAAATAAATTTTTTATTGATTTGATTTTAATTGGAATTTGAAATTAATATTTTACATTTTTTTAAAATGATTTTAATTATATTAAACTATAGTTTAATCGGTTGACCATATTGAATACGATTTGCGTATTTACATGGACGAAAAACGTCATGATTGGCCTTTTTTTGGGTTAATCCCATCAAGTGACACGTATACAATTATTGACCAAAAAAAGGCATGTTTTGCTTGATCTTGAAGGAAGAAATTTTCCGCTAGATATGCAAGCGGCCATCCGCGCAAGGGAAATTTCTTCCCTAAATCGCGACCCATAAACACGCTGAAAATAGAGGTCAACTAAATATATGTATATATTTACAGAATTCTTATAAATTTAATTATTAAATATTTTAATAAAATTTAAAATTAACTAAATAAAAAAATAAATACTATGTATTTAAAGTTTATATTCTTTTAAAATTTAAATGTAATTTTTTAGATAATAAACTTTATCAAAGTAAAATAATATAATTGTGAAAGACTTTATATATATATATATAATGATGTCACTTTTTATAATTTTAATAATATTAAATTTCATAGAGTCTAAGATATTAATATTATGTTTTTAATTTTTATATAATATTTTATTATTTATTTTTAATATTATCACGTATACGTACCTTTTCTTTTGTTTGGTAGTGTGGGACAATATTCTTTTTAAAAAAAATATATAAATCAAGGATTTTTCCTCGTAGTTTTTATTTTATTTCTATATATATGTTTGATTTAATTTAAATATTGATCTTCTTTGTAGACTTAGTTTAAGTTTTCTCTTATAATAGAAAGATTAAACAACGTCTTTACTTCTTCTTCAACTCTTGTATCACGAAGAGTTCCATTTTAGGTTGGAGCTTCCTCTACAGACAGTTCAACGGCTTTAGGTTGGATCTTCTGGCTCTGATTCTCTCTGCTTGGGCTAAAGTTGCTGGAGCTAAATGTTTTAGAATAGGGTTTACATTGCCTATGCGATATTGTAACTAGGCCTTACCATTAATGAATTTCTTATCTTTAAAAAAAAAAAAAAAAGCCAATAGTCAACAAACAGCATGTATCGTGTAGGAGACTGGAGATAAAATAAATGGGCGGAGTGGTGGTTCCATTAGTCCTGTTTTCCACTGTTCGAGAGCTTGTGTAACAATGGATGGTAAGAGCTTTTAATTATTTCATTAATTATGCGCCTGTGCATTCTTCCATTAACATGCTAGCAATGCCTGCTATACACTACAATAAAATGGATGTTATATATAATGTAGTAGTTCTTACGTACACCAAGACAAGTAATTGTATGTTTACAAGCTTTCCATGCGCGGAAGGGCGAAGAACAGCTTCCCAAACAAATACTATGAGAAAATTCAACCAAAAAAAACGAATGCTAAACTTTTTGACTAATATATATTCGGATGAAATTTAGAGCGGCCCAAGCGGCGCATCCAAGTACCCAGACATATATGTATTACATATGGGAGCAAAGTACGTCATAAGTAGTGTACTATCCCTTCTTTCTTTTTAAGGGCAAATGACCGTAGTAAGGTAACTCAGAAACAAAAAATACCAGAATGGGGTAACAACTCAAAAAATTACGACAAGGGGGGGGGTGGCAGTGGTCAACGATATAGGCCTGTTCAAAATAACGTCTGAACAAGGGACGCTATTCATAATAGCATCCGAAGCTCGGACGCTATTTTGAATAGCGTCCGGATTGAGCCACCTGCAACGGCCCCTTCACGCGAGGAATATTACGTCCCATCAACTCCGGATGCTAATTATATTAGCATCTTGTACCTCCGGACGCTAATATAATTAGCATCTTTGTGGATGGCGTGCAGTCCAAGTCCAATCTGCAGGGAATCTCCAATGAAGGGGAACGCTATTTTTATTAGCGTCCTGTGTTCAGAATCTCCAGTGAAGGGGGATGCTATTTTTATTAGCGTCCCGTGTTCTCTCATCTGCTTTGGGACGCTAATATGATTAGCGTGTTTCTGCTTTGGGAGCGGAGAGGTGCTCTGGGACGCTACTTATAGTAGCGTTTTGCTCGCTGGGACGCTACTATAAGTAGCGTTTTGCTAGCTGGGACGCTACTGCCATGGTGCTGTCATGTGGACGCTATTCAAAATAGCGTCCCCACGTAAAAACACTATTTTGAATAGCGTTTTTACGTGAGGACGCTATTTTGAATAGCGTTTTTTTTGCACGCTATTTTAAATTATATTTTATGTGTTGAGACGCTATTATAAATAACGTTTTTTTGTTTCTCACCTGTCACACCTTACCCCTCTGTAAGGCATCACATGACCCCGTAGAATACCTAATGAACTACCGCACTTCACCTACCGATAACTCATTAAGTACCCTACAAGGGATTTTAAAACAATTTTCCTATTTTTGATAAGTGGTGAGCATTTCTAATAAGTGTTTAAAACATTTAGTTGAAATTAAAACTAATTAATATTTTTGGCCATTTTAGTTTTCCGCAAATTTTATAAAAATTTTGACAGAGTTTCCTCTGTATTTTGAGAAAACCGTTCTTGAATACTGTAAAAGCACTTCTAAAAGTTTTTCTCAACCCCTACTTGGTTTCACAATCAAACTCAATCAATTTCTCAAAATCATCACAATCAATATCATTCATATTTCATTAAAAACAAAATAATTTATACACAACCTTACAAATTTATATCAAAAGAAACACAAACTAAACTTTATTACAAACTTCATACAAATTTATGTACAAGCTGCTCAAGACCCATTTTTACATGTCCATACATTTATGTGCAATATATACATCAAAAGAAGTATTCTGATTAGGGTATAAATTATACCCAAAACTTTAGTGGTAGCTTCTCACACCTCAATGACTCGATCTGCTGCTCCTCTAGTTTCAGATCTGCGGCAATAAAGCTATCGAGTACTAGGACTCGATGGTGCACAATATACTAAAATAATCTTTATGCAAAACTTAAAGAACATTTATAAAAAAATTAGGCTAAACATGAAAATTTAATAAAATCATGCATTGTAAGATTTTACATGTAAACCAAGTTCATTTCACAGTACCAAAACACATTTCATAAAACCCACGTTAGATCACGCCATTGAAACAAATAGAATCTCAATAGCCGAGGCTAAAGAGAAATCACATGAATCTCAATAGCCGAGGCTAAAGAGAAATCATATCACGTGCTAGCTAGCTCAAATATATGGATATCCATTCACATCCTCTTCTCGGCACACCTCAACACTTCTCCGGAGAAGGAATCAAAATTGAAACTAATTACCCCCACTAGTCGTGCTAGTGAGGTGTTCAAATATATGGTCATGACAACGTGGTTTCAAAACTTATCTTAACAATTTGCTAAACATTGTCATTTCAAATATACACAATAACTTTCACAATTTAAATCAAACATCATAAAAATGCTATAATCCAATATTTCACATTATTCAAAACATTATGCAAAAGATGATTATAAAAGTATATGTTGTGCACAAACCTCAAAGCAGTCGCTGTTGGCCTTGACTCGACTCTTGAGTTACATCGGTATTTTTCCACTAAACACGAAATTTTCCAATGTTTCAGTACTAAAACTTAAAATAAATCCAAAATAAACTTAACTTCATATTTAGCTAGCTCTAACGTGTTAAATTCGACGTTCTCAAAATTTTGTGTTTCGGGTTACTATTCACTGCACTATTCAAGTCAAATTATTGACTTTCTAAGACTTAATAGGTATGGGAACTCCAACTTCACCCACATACCACATTTTGGTCACCAAACTTGTTGGTTTTGGTCATTTGTTTAAAGCTTAGGTCATTTTGGCAAAATTGCCAATTTTCGGTTTTGGTTCTCCGAAGTTGTACTGTTCCAAGTTTTGTCAAATTCCAACAGTAAATCGACCAATGGAACAGTACAACTTCGGAGAACCAAAACCGAAAATTGCCAATTTTCGGTTTTGGTTCTCCGAAGTTGTACTGTTCCATTGGTCGATTTACTGTTGGAATTTGACAAAACTTCCTTCATAGAAAATGTTCCTTATTGTCTTAAGTGTATTCTCATTTTTGGATCACCCCAATCGGAGTTTTGTAGCTCAAGTTATGGCCAAAATAAATTTACTGTTCACATGTACTGTTCATACTGAGATTTTAGTGCTGGCAGATTTTTGGTCCAACTTTGGTTAATAATTTGACCAAGTTAAGTTCATAATTTGGTCTCACTTTCTTCATATGAAATGTTGTACTATGTCTTAGGTTTCCATCGGTTCAAGAATCGCCTAAATCCGAGTTTTCTAGAGAGAGTTATAGCCATCCAAACATTGCTGCTCAATGAAAATTCTGCAGAATCTCAGTACAGTAATTTAATTTTGCTCAATGATTTTGAAAGGGTTAATGGCCTAATTTGGGTTGGTGTTCTTCATGAAAGTTTTAGGTCTATATCATATCTAATTGCTGGTAAAATTTCAGGTCAATTTGACCTACCTAGCTCGAGTTATGACCAAATGAAAAGTTACTGTTCATTTGGTCAGTTTGGTGCAGTGGCAGCCAGCAATCAATTCACTTTGGTCAATTGTTTCACCAAGTTTTGGTCAGTTTTTGGCCATGGTTCCTTAATGAAAATTGTGCTCTTTTATGTCTATTTTCATCTCCAATTGGTGGCATATCAATTGGACTTGTAAAATTTGAGTTTTGGTCCTTCAAAGTGGGTTTGGTCATGCTGCCAGCAGCATGACCATTTACCTCCGAATTTAGTTTTCATTCCTATCATTCCCACACAAGTTATTTGGTCATAATTGACCATTATTTCACTTCACAATAGGTCCAACATGTCATTTATGCATTTCTCCAAATTTTGGTTCATAAACCCTAGCATTGAAGCCCTAATCTCACTAACTCTTGCATTTAACTACTTCTAATGATTTTAATGTTAATCATTTAACTAAGTAAGGTTTCTAAACTCATTCAATTGCATCATATTCATGCAAACCATACTCCTCTCAAGCTGCCCGAAATTTCAGTTTGGTCCTTCTCCCATGTTTGTTTCATTTAATCAAGTTCTAAGCTCACTTTCAACCACTAATTATGCATTTAAAATGGAAAGTAAGGAGTTTAATATACTAACCTTGCTTGGAGGATTTTTAGGCTCCCCTTTCTTCAAGTCTTTCTTCTTTTTTTTACTCTCTAATGCTCTCTCAACATGTAAGGAGAAATTTTTGTGTGGAGACTTTGTGAATTTATAGGTTAAGGTAGGGAAATTCAAGCTTTTATTCCCTTAACAATGGTGGAATATGGTGAAGGAGTGGGAAGAGAGGAATGGGACGGCAAAAGGGAAGAAAGAAGACCAAAATTGATTTTTTTCATTTCTTTTCTTTATTTATTTTAGTGTATGGAAGACCACAAAAAGTCCAATTAATAAAATAAATAAATGAAGCCTTTATGACATCATGCATGATGTCATCCCTTTGACTTTTCCATCTTCTTCTTTTTTTTTTCTATTTATTTTTCTATTAGTTCTTTAATTTAATTCTCGATCCCAAAGTTTTCTTTTCTCTGATTTTATTTGACAGTTAGGTCAGGAGTCAGCTCTCGGGATCAATTGACCAAATTGCCCCTCGCCGGTTCATCCCGGTTTGTAAATAATCCAATATTTCTTCCGGCTCCCTGACCTAATTATTTGGTAGCTTAACAGTTCTTTTCGTGATTTTCTCTTTTCCACTTTGTGTTCATAAGGGTCCTAAGGACCGCAGCGTCACTTTTACGGTTGAAATTTGAGTTTAAAAGCGACTTGCGATGCGTTCAGGAAGGTCACTCATCGCTGTGACTCTCGGCTCGTTTAACCTCTTATGTTCTGTTTTTCTTATTTATAGTTAACAAATTAAACATTACTAATTATTTATGTTTATGGCTTCTCAAGTTGTCTTAGGTGTGGCCCTAATCCCATTAATTGTCCGGACCGACACTAGTCACCGGAACAGTGAAATCTACCAGGCTATGCAACGGGGGTGTTACAATTCTCCCCCCCTTAAAATAAATTTCGTCTCGAAATTTTTACCTGGTATCAATCTCTGAACAGCTGTGGATGTTGTCTCCTCTCGTTCCCAAGTAGCTTCTTGGCCTGAATGATGGTTCCACAGCACTTTTACCAACGGTATCTGCTTATTCCGTAGCTGCTTCACCTCATAAGCCAGAATCTTTATGGGTTCTTCTTCATATGTGAGGTCTGGATTCACTTCTATTTCTTCTACTGGTAGTACATGAGATGGGTCTGATCGATACCTCCTCAACATAGATACATGGAAGACATTATGTATCTTCTCCAACTCTGGAGGTAGTGCTAACCGATATGCCAAAGGACCCACTCTTTCCAGAACCTCATATGGCCCGATAAAACGAGGACTTAATTTTCCCTTTCGGCCGAATCTCATAATCCTCTTCCAAGGAGAAACCTTGAGGAAAACTTTCTCACCCACTGCATACTCAATATCCCTTCTCTTCAGATCAATGTAGGACTTCTGACGATCTGATGCAGCTTTAAGTCGATCTCTGATCACCCGAATTTTCTCTTCAGTCTGTTGAACAATTTCGGGTCCGATCATCTTTCTTTCACCCACGTCATCCCAGCACAACGAGGTTCTACATTTCCTGCCATACAAAGCTTCATATGGAGGCATTCCAATGCTTGATTGGTAGCTGTTGTTATAAGCAAACTCAATCAAAGGCAAGTGTGTATCCCAACTACCCTCAAACTCAATCACACAAGCCCGTAGCATATCCTCCAAGATCTGAATTACCCTTTCAGACTGGCCATGCATGCGTGGATGGAATGCGATCGAAGTTCAATCTAGTTCCTAGGGCTCTCTGAAGACTACCCCGGAATCTAGAATCGAACCTAGGATCTCTGCGATACAATAGAATCGGCACTCCATGCAGTCTTACAATCTCAACGATGTATAAATTTCCCAATCTTTACAAACTATAGTCCATCGGATGGCAGAAAATGAGCGATTTAGTCGATCACAACAATGACCCAAACTGCATCATGACTCTTCTGTGTCCTCGGAAGTCCCATCACAAAATCCATCGTTATTCTCTCCCATTTCCACTCTGGTACTGGTAGTGGATGTAACCACCCAGTGGGTACTTGATGCTCTACCTTCACTTGCTGACAAGTTAGGCATTTAGACACAAACTCTGCCATATCTCTCTTCATACCCATCCACCAGTAATGCTCCTTTAGCCCTCTATACATTTTTGTACCACCAGGGTGCATGGCAAAAGGAGACTCGTGTGCTTCCTTCAAAATGATCTGCCTCAAATCAACATCATTAGGAACACACATTCTCCCCTGGTGTAGCAGTAGACCATCATCTCTGATTGAGAATTCTAGTTTCTTGCCCTGCTGGACTTCTTCCAACAATTTCTGATACTTCTGATCATTCTGAGCAGCCATTCTGATCTGATCAATCAACACTGACTGTACATGCCATGCAACTGCTGCCTGCCCATCATCACTAATCTCTAAGCTAGCATGCAATGATCTCAACTCATGTACCAAAGACAAAGGAGTAACTTGTAGACTTGCCATAGTCTTGCGACTTAGGGCGTCAGCCACAACATTAGCTTTCCCTGGCTGATAGTCTATCAGACAATCATAGTCTTTTATCAACTCTAACCATCTCCTCTGTCTCAAATTCAACTCTTTCTGGGTGCCTAAATACTTCAAACTCTTATGATCTGTGTAAATGTAACACTTTTCCCCATACAAATAATGTCTCCAGATCTTAAGAGCAAACACAATAGCTGCAAGCTCCAAGTCATGTGTCGGATAATTCCTCTCATGCGGTTTTAGCTGGCGTGATGCATAGGCAATGACATTTCGATCTTGCATCAACACACAGCCTAACCCATTGTGAGAAGCATCACTGTAAACTGTATATTCTTTATCCGGTGTAGGTAAAGTCAGGACTGGAGCTTCAGTCAAACATTTCTTCAATTCATCAAAGCTTTGCTGGCATTTATCCACCCACTGAAATTTTACATCTTTTCTAAGTAGCTTGGTCAATGGAGATGCCAACATGGAGAATCCCTTCACAAATCGACGGTAGTATCCAGCTAAACCCAGAAAACTGCGAATCTCTGTGACATTTCTGGGTGGCCTCCAATTAAGGACAGCTTCAATCTTACTTGGATCTACCTTGATGCCCTCTTCTGATACTACATGCCCCAAGAAAGATATCTCCTTCAGCCAAAATTCACATTTCGACAATTTGGCATATAGCTGTTTCTCCCTCAAAATTTGCAGTACAATCCGCAGATGTCTATCATGCTCTTCTGCATTCCTCGAATAGACCAATATATCATCAATGAATACCACAACAAACTGGTCGAGGTATGGTCTGAAGATAGTGTTCATCAGATCCATAAAAGCAGCCGGAGCATTAGTTAACCCGAATGGCATAACCAAAAACTCATAATGGCCATAGCGGGTTCTGAAGGCAGTTTTAGCAATACTCTGCTCTTGTACTTTCAGCTGATAATAACCTGATCTCAGGTCAATTTTGGAGAACACAGCTGCACCCCTCAACTGATCAAACAAGTCATCAATGCGGGGCAATGGATATCTATTCTTTATTGTCACCTTATTCAACTGCCGATAATCAATACACAAGCGGAGAGTGCCATCCTTCTTCTTTACAAACAATACTGGCGCTCCCCAAGGTGACACACTAGGGTGGATAAAGCCCTTGTCAAGCAATTCTTGCAACTGCACTTTCAACTCTTTCAATTCTGCAGGTGCCATTCTATATGGCGTTATGGAGATTGGATCCACACCAGGCATAACATCAATTTCAAACTGCACCTCTCTTTCTGGAGGTAATCCTGGTAATTCATCAGGAAATACATCCGGAAAATCACATACAGTAGGGATGTCCCTTAGTGCTGGACTCCCCACTTGGGTGTCTATCACATGTGCCAAGTATGCTTCACACCCCTTTCTGATCATTCTTCTGGTTAATGCAGCCGAAATGATGTTTGATGGCAGTAAATGCCTCTCCCCGTGTATTACCACATCACCGTACAGAGGGAGACCAAAAGTGACTGTCTTCAGTCTACAGTCAATCATGGCGTGATGCCTGGCTAACCAATCCATGCCCAAGATGATATCATATTCTCTGAAGGGCATTTCAATCAAGTCTGACAGGAAAACATGTCCTTGGATCACCAAAGGACAGTCTCTATAGATTTTGTTGACCCGGACCTCTTGTCCTAACGGACTAGTTACTAGCACTTCAAAACCCATTTGCACACATGAAACAGCAAGTGAACTGACTATGCTAGCACTAACATATGAATGGGTTGAACCCGGATCAAACAATACAAATACATCTTGACTAGAGATAGAGAATGTACCAGCTACCACATTAGAAGTCTCAGCCTCTTCTCGCTGTTTCATTGCGTAGATTCTGGTTGAAGCACTTCCTTGTGCATCGACCAAGCGTGCCTGATCGCTGAAGGTGCCTCTACCTCTGCCTCTTCCTCCTGCCAGCAATTTGTGAACCTCTAGGAGCAGGACTCTGAATAGATGCCTCGACAGTAGTAGGAGCTGGACCATATCTCGGAGCACTAGTACAATCTTTAGCCATATGGCCTTTGCCTCCACAGTTAAAACAGGTTCCAGTGGCCCAATAGCATTCCCCCCCCATGAATCTTGCCACAAGTCTCACAGGGGCGGGCAGAATGTGAACCCCTGCTTGACTGCTGACTAGACCTAGGGTCTCGACCGGAAAAATCTGCCTCTGCCAAATCGCCACCTCGACCCTGCTGGGTCCACTAAACTTCTTTTTCTTTCCGAGGTAGCACCGAACTCTGCTCAACTGATTTTTCCCCCTTGTCTTTTTCTAATTTCTCGACTTTTTCCTTCACTGGGTTTGCTTCTGCTTCAACTCTCTCCAATTCAAGTGCTTGAGACATAAGCTCTGAGAAGTTGCTGTGTCGAAATCCTACAACTTGCATCCGTATGCTGGGCTTCAAACCCGTCTCAAATCTCTTGCATCTTTCTTTACTGGTAGTAAGGAGACTCTCCGCATAGTGACTCAGGCGGGAGAACTCCCTCTCATACTCTGCCACTGATTGATTTCCTTGTTTCAAACTCAAAAATTCTTGCAATTTCTGATCAACATATGCATCTGGGATGTATTTCTGTCTGAACTCTCTGATGAAGTCATCCCGTGTTAGCACCGTGGTTCGCGCCAGTCGTGGGGATGGTCTTCCACCAATCATATGCATCCCCTTGCAGTAGCGACACAGAATATTCGAACTTCAACTCATCTGGGCAGTGCAATTTCTTAAACACTCTGTCCATTCTTTCAAGCCATTGCTCTGCCTCTAAAGGGTCCACTGTACCCTTAAATTCTGCAGCCCCATACTTCAATAACTTGTCATACTGTCTGGCTGGAGGCAGTGGTTGTGCCACAGGTGATTGGGGTGGAGCTTGAGCAGGCATACCCCCAGCCATTTGTTGAAACATCGCAGCCATCTCATGCGGCGAATCGAGGAAACTGCGGCATTTGTGGGGCTGGTGCTGCTGACCCACTAACATTCGGTAAAGCTGGGGCTTCTCCTTGTGCCTCAGCTTCAACAGACTGCTCGACTGAGCGATCTCCTTCTTCCATTACAGGCTGAAGTTAGGGTATCTCCTGAACAAGTAACACAAGGAGATTTCCCTCCGTTAGTTCATATTCATGATGTAATGCACTGTATGTAACAATTATGGACATTGAGCAGTTGTACTTAACAAAGAAAAGACACAAATTTATATGTTAAAACATACTTCAAAAATTTGCTCTGATACCACTAAAACATGTCACACCTTACCCCTCTGTAAGGCATCACATGATCCCGTAGAATACCTAATGAACTACCACACTTCACCTACCGATAACTCATTAAGTACCCTACAAGGGATTTTAAAACAATTTTCCTATTTTTGATAAGTTGTGAGCAATTCTAATAAGTGTTTAAAACATTTAGTTGAAATTAAAACTAATTAATATTTTTGGCCATTTTAGTTTTCCGCAAATTTTATAAAAATTTTGACAGAGTTTCCTCTGTATTTTGAGAAAACCGTTCTTCGAATACCTGTAAAAAGCACTTCTAAAAGTTTTTCTCAACCCCTACTTCGGTTTCACAATCAAACTCAATCAATTTCTCAAAATACTGTCAATCAATATCATTCATATTTCATTAAAAACAAAATAATTTATACACAACCTTACAAATTTATATCAAAAGAAACACAAACTAAACTTTATTACAAACTTCATACAAATTTATGTACAAGCTGCTCAAGACCCATTTTTACATGTCCATACATTTATGTGCAATATATACATCAAAAGAAGTATTTACAGTTAGGGTATAAATTATACCCGAAAACTTTAGGCTGGTAGCTTCTCACACCTCGTGACTCGATCTGCTTTGCTCCTCTAGTTCTGTATCTGCGGCAATAAAGCTATCATTGAGTACTAGGACTCAGTGGTGCACAATATACTAAAATAATCTTTATGCAAAACTTAAAGCACATTCATTCAAAAATTTGGCTAAACATGAAAATTTAAAACAATCATGCATTGTAAGATTTTACATGTAAACCAAGTTCATTTCAAAGTATCAAAACACATTTCATAAAACCCACAGTTAGATCACGCCATTCGAAACAAATAGAATCTCAATAGCCAGAGGCTAAAGAGAAATCACATGAATCTCAATAGCCAGAGGCTAAAGAGAAATCATATCACAGGCTAGCTAGCTCAAATATATGGATATCCATTCACATCCTCTTCTACTGGCACACCTCAACACTTCTCCAGAGAAGGAATCAAAATTCGAAACTAATTACCCCCACTAGTCGTGCTAGTGAGGTGTTCAAATATATGGTCATGACACTGTGGTTTCAAAACTTATCTTAACAATTTGCTAAACATTGTCATTTCAAATATACACAATAACTTTCACAATTTAAATCAAACATCATAAAAATGCTATAATCCAATATTTCACATTATTCAAAACATTATGCAAAAGATGATTATAAAAGTATATGTTGTGCACAAACCTCAAACGAGTCGCCTGTTGGCCTTGACTCGACTCCTCGGGTTCTGTCCCGGTATTTTTTTCCACTGAAACACGAAATTTTCCAATGTTTCAGTATTAAAACTTAAAATAAATCCAAAATAAACTTAACTTCATATTTAGCTAGCTCTAACGTGTTAAATTCGATGTTCTCAAAATTTTGTGTTTCGGGTTACTATTCACTGCACTATTCAAGTCAAATTATTGACTTTCTAAGACTTAATAGGTATGGGAACTCCAACTTCACCCACATACCACATTTTGGTCACCAAACTTGTTGGTTTTGGTCATTTGTTTAAAGCTTAGGTCATTTTGGCAAAATTGCCAATTTTCGGTTTTGGTTCTCCGAAGTTGTACTGTTCCATTGGTCGATCTACTGTTGGAATTTGACAAAACTTCCTTCATAGAAAATGTTCCTTATTGTCTTAAGTGTATTCTCATTTTTGGATCACCCCAATCGGAGTTTTGTAGCTCAAGTTATGGCCAAAATAAGTTTCTTGTTCACATGTCTTTGTTCATCTTGAGATTTTAGTGCTGGCAGATTTTTGGTCCAACTTTGGTTAATAATTTGACCAAGTTAAGTTCATAATTTGGTCTCACTTTCTTCATATGAAATGTTGTACTATGTCTTAGGTTTCCATCGGTTCAAGAATCGCCTAAATCCGAGTTTTCTAGAGAGAGTTATAGCCATCCAAACATTGCTGCTCAATGAAAATTCTGCAGAATCTCAGTACAATAATTTAATTTTGCTCAATGATTTTGAAAGGGTTAATGGCCTAATTTGGGTTGGTGTTCTTCATGAAAGTTTTAGGTCTATATCATATCTAATTTCTGGTAAAATTTCAGGTCAATTTGACCTACCTAGCTCGAGTTATGACCAAATGAAAAGTTACTGTTCATTTGGTCAGTTTGGTGCAGTGGCAGCCAGCAATCAATTCACTTTGGTCAATTGTTTCACCAAGTTTTGGTCAGTTTTTGGCCATGGTTCCTTAATGAAAATTGTGCTCTTTTATGTCTATTTTCATCTCCAATTGGTGGCATATCAATTGGACTTGTAAAATTTGAGTTTTGGTCCTTCAAAGTGGGTTTGGTCATGCTGCCAGCAGCATGACCATTTACCTTCGAATTTAGTTTTCATTCCTATCATTCCCACACAAGTTATTTGGTCATAATTGACCATTATTTCACTTCACAATAGGTCCAACATGTCATTTATGCATTTCTCCAAATTTTGGTTCATAAACCCTAGCATTGAAACCCTAATCTCACTAACTCTTGCATTTAACTACTTCTAATGATTTTAATGTTAATCATTTAACTAAGTAAGGTTTCTAAACTCATTCAATTGCATCATATTCATGCAAACCATACTCCTCTCAAGCTGCCCGAAATTTCAGTTTGGTCCTTCTCCCATGTTTGTTTCATTTAATCAAGTTCTAAGCTCACTTTCAACCACTAATTATGCATTTAAAATGGAAAGTAAGGAGTTTAATATACTAACCTTGCTTGGAGGATTTTTAGGCTCCCCTTTCTTCAAGTCTTTCTTCTTTTTTTTACTCTCTAATGCTCTCTCAACATGTAAGGAGAAATTTTTGTGTGGAGACTTTGTGAATTTATAGGTTAAGGTAGGGAAATTCAAGCTTTTATTCCCTTAACAATGGTGGAATATGGTGAAGGAGTGGGAAGAGAGGAATGGGACGGCAAAAGGGAAGAAAGAAGACCAAAATTGATTTTTTTCATTTCTTTTCTTTATTTATTTTAGTGTATGGAAGACCACAAAAAGTCCAATTAATAAAATAAATAAATGAAGCCTTTATGACATCATGCATGATGTCATCCCTTTGACTTTTCCATCTTCTTCTTTTTTTTTTCTATTTATTTTTCTATTAGTTCTTTAATTTAATTCTCGATCCCAAAGTTTTCTTTTCTCTGATTTTATTTGACAGTTAGGTCAGGAGTCAGCTCTCGGGATCAATTGACCAAATTGCCCCTCGCCGGTTCATCCCGGTTTGTAAATAATCCAATATTTCTTCCGGCTCCCTGACCTAATTATTTGACTGGCTTAACAGTTCTTTTTCGTGATTTTCTCTTTTCCACTGTGTTCATAAGGGTCCTAAGGACCGCGTCACTTTACGGTTGAAATTTGAGTTTAAAATGACTTCGCGATCGTTCAGGAGGTCACTCATCGCTTTGACTCTCGGCTCGTTTAACCTCTTATGTTCTGTTTTTCTTATTTATAGTTAACTAATTAAACATTACTAATTATTTATGTTTATGGCTTCTCAAGTTGTCTTAGGTGTGGCCCTAATCCCATTAATTGTCCGGACCGACACTGGTCACCGGAACAGTGAAATCTACCAGGCTATGCAACGGGGGTGTTACATCACCCCTTTCCCGTAATTTTGCAACATCCTACCCCGTTTCAGTATATTAATTTTTTAATTGCCTGTCGGTCAATTGCCCTCTTTTTCACCCCTCAACTCTAGTGACCACCCCCACCCCACCCCACCCCCCCCAGCTCCAAAATCAGCATCACCACCAGCACCAAATCCACCACCTCCACCTCCCCCACCACCACCAACGCCACCTCCTCCTCCAAGTCCTCCACCGCCACCTGCACCACAGCCAAAGCCACCTCCTGCCCCTCCACCACCACCAAGACCACGCACTCCACCAGCACCGCCTCCTAGTCCACCACCACCCCCTGAACCCCCACCATGTGCACCACCTAGACCACCACCAGCTCCCCCTCCCAGGCCTCAACCATGCCCAATGCTGCCTCCTAAACCACCACCGCCACCTAGACCTCCCCCCCACCACCTCCACCTAACCCACCAACACCACCACCTAGACCCCATCCTCCACCTACTCCACCGCCAATCCCAGCACCTCCACCTCCTCCTATGCCACTACCACCGCCTGCACCACCCCCGATGCCACCACCAAACCCGCCATGTTTAAAGCCCTTCTTATAAATGCCATGACCTATGCCTCCTCCTCCTTTTAACAAAGGTCGATGAAATAACAAATGTTTATCATCCTTATTATCGCCACTATCATGATCAGCCAGTACTAAAACATGGATGATGTCCCAAATTATGTCCAAGAGGGGGGTGAATTGGACTTTAAAAACAATTTTCGGTTCTTGCTCAAAACCTTTGAAAATTGCAGCTAGGTTCAACTAAATTAACTAATGTGAGAAATGAACAATATAGCTCTATTGACAAGTTGACTCAAGGTTAAGCTATATGCAATCAGTATACTGATATAACAGACTATATAAGCATTCAGTAAATATATCGATGTCAATACGTTTTTAATACGACAACTTGAGCGAGATACCAAATATTCCAACTGACAGCAAATCAAACAACATGCAGATTAAATCAGATATCAGCAGTTTTAGCAGTAAACTAATTTTCTCAGTCAGCAGCAAGATCAACAGCATATGATATCAATTTTCATATCAGCAAAAGTATATCAATCATAAAGCTAAATTGCAAAAATGTAAAGAGCAAGAGTTGAGAAAATGAACACTGGAATTTTTATAGTGGTTCGGCTTTAACTAGCCTACATCCACTCTCTCAAAGATCTCACTTTGAGTCTTCACTCCACTATTCTTCTCTTTTCAAGGCAAGAGACAAAGCCCTTTACAAATCTTCTCAACAAAGCTTTTACAAGTAGCTTCACACTTCTACCAAGTGTTATCCCAAACACTTATCACAACCAAGCTTCAATAGGTGCTTGAATGACCTCTCACAAATGATAATAATGTGTTTAAAAACTCACTCTCACTCAATTACAACAGAAACTATAAAGAAGAGTTGAGTAAATAAGCCAATGATGAGCAATAAATCACTTTGAGCACTTTGAATGAAAGCTTTAAAGATTTTGAACAAGAGAGGACTTTCATTAAGTGCAAAATGGCCAAAGGAAGGTGTATTTATACCTTTGGAATGTTTTTACCGTTGCGAGAACTCATTTGAACGTTACGAATCTGAATTTCAAGAAAATAGCCGTTATTTTGTCGTTTTCTGCGATGTTGTGCGAGTTGAAACAGATTAAGCGTACTTGAGAAAATAGCAAACCAGTTAGCATACTAAAATAAGTAGCAAACCAGTTAGCATACCAGGAAAACTTTTTCTGCATAACTTTCAAAACTATAAAACTTTACACCAAATCATAGTTAAACATTTTTTTTAGGCCAATAATAATGATGTTTCAAAGAAAAAATCATTTGAGGGATTGAAAATAAGGATCATTGACTTTTACTCCTCAATTCTTTTCACAAGTAATCCTAAGAAATAAAACTAACTCTAATACTATATGTACCTTCAATTCTGATTTTCAATGCAGCCTTGGAAGGTAACATTTTCTTCTTTTATCTCTTTTGCTACGTCTTGTGTTATCCTTAGAATGCCATCCTTTCTTCATAAGCACGAATCCATCATGAAATCCTTTTGTCCTTTTTCTTTGAGATACACAACACTTAAAACAATGTTAGTTTGATTCTAGTTGAGTTTTGGTATCATCAAAATCTATGCTCCTTTGAGCTTGTGGGGTCAACAATCTCCCCCTTTTTGATGATGACAAAACTCAATTGAATCACCATGTAAATATTGATAAGTGTGAGTATGTGTATGAATGTATATGAGAGAATAACTCCCCCTATGTATGTGCTTATATCAACAATTAATCACAAATAACTCCCCCTTAATAATTTCAATAAAACATCCATAAGTATTTTCTTAAGGAGTCAAGTGTGACTAAAGATACTAACTAAATATGCACAATATACACACTAATCACAAATTGTATATCATTCACAAGTGATATCAACAATATGCACACCATAAAGTTATATCAACAATATACTATTCACAAACTATATCATGCACAAGTAATCACAAACTATATCAAGTATCAAGATTACCATTCATTACTTTTCTCCCCCTTTTTGTCAGCATCAAAAGAATATGGGAGAAATCATGCATGTCAAAAATCAGTCGAAATGCAGTGAGTAAACAGTCAAAACAGTAACTGATATAGCAAACTAATTAAAAGTTTAGAAAAAACCAAAAGTAGCAGACTAAGTAGCAAACTAACAAACAGACTGTTAGACAAAATTCAATTAAAATTCAGTTCATCCTTTCAGCCTGGAACTTCTCCTGATTAGTTTTGGAGCAGCCATTTTTAGCTTTTTGGGCTTGACAGGTTTGTCACTCAAGGTTTGAAGAATTGCAGACCAATTCGATTCAGGTGTCAAAGGAACAATAGGCCCAGTGCTAACTTAGTAGTACTGCACTCACCGCAGACTTTTTGCCGCTTTAGTCTTTTGCGGAAAGGTTTACCAGTTTCCTCTTTTACATTTGCGTCTTTGTTCTTGTTGAGTTGTTTTGCCCTTTCCTTTTTGCAGAGCGGCGGGAGCAGGTGTCTCGAGTTCTGCCTCAGACTCTGAGTCACTCATATCTTTCCCACTACCTTCTTTGCTGCCTCCATTACCATCATCAGAGTCATCGTCATCTTTTTCTGCTTCAGCTTCTTCCTCTTCTTCCTTTTCTTCCTCTTTCTCTTCTTCTTCTTCTTCTGTTTCTTTCTCTTCCTCTTCTTCTGTTTCTTCTTCCTCTTCCTCTTCTGTTTCTTCTTCTTCCTCTTTTTCTTTTTCTTTCTCGGTTTGAGGAACAGAACCAGTAGCATCCGTACTGATTTCTCCAGCCTCAGTGGTTGAAAAACCCAAATGGACTTTGATTTTAAACAATTCTTCCACAATCTTGTACATCAACATCAAAGTTCCATCAACTTTAGAGTCAAGAGCATTCATAAGAATAGTTTGAAAACTTCTAAATTTCTGTAGCTCTCCAAGTTCCATTTCAACAAATTCTCTCAAGTTGTTTACTTCCTCCAAAATACCTTCAACATTGAAAGTACCACTTGCACTATCTTTGGAGCTAGCACCTTGCTCAAATCTAAGCTTTCTACCATCATCATCTTTTTGCAAACTAGTGATTGGGATCATATTGGTCCTAAGCTTCTCGGTTTCCAAAGGTATCCCAAAGTCTCTAAATAGACCATTAAGAAGATGAGCATAGGGTAGCTTGTAAGGTGGCTTCCATTTCATGATTTGTTTCAGCATAAAATAGGCAAGATTAAACTCAATTTGGTTCACTATATGCCAAATTATGGAGAGGTCAAGGGTACTCAAATAGTTGGGATTTAGGTTCTAGGATTCAACACATAAATAATAATACTATGAAGAATTTTAATGTGTTGATGAGCATGAGTAATGCTAGTTTTATCCTTCACTTCCCCTTTAAACACTTCACCCTCAAAATCTCTTTTGTTAAATCCACCAACAGCAAAAACATCTTTGTGGGAGCAGATTTTGTTCCCACTGTTTGGAATTCCTAGGGCTTTAGCTAATCTAGCTACTGTCACTTCATAAATTGTCCCTTTCATTTTCACGTTAAAAGACTCATCTTTGTCAGAATCATCAACCCTCAAATTTTTATAGAATTCTTGCACTAAATCCACATACACTCCTTCAGTTTCAGAACACAGTTTATCCCATTTTTGATACTCAAACAAAGATTGCAAAGGCGGAAACTTCAACAAAAGCGAGCAGATGAATATACCTTGGCTCATGAATAGCCCTCTCCATATGCACTGTGGAGCTTTTGAAATCTTTTTCTTTTGGTTCCCTTCTCTTGGTAGCTCGCTTGTTCTTTTCTTGGTTGTTTCTTTTGGTTTACCAATTACCAGAGGAGCATCTTTTTGTGGAGGAGGTGACGCAGGGATACTTCCGTCAGTTGAGTTTGATGATGAGAATGTGGTGATTTTGGCTTTAACTTTTCCTTTGTCTCGCGCCATAACCAATCTCAGAAGCAAAATAGGCCGTAAGGACAGTGAGGACTGAGATTATAAATTTAGCGATGTGAGCAGCCAATATATATATATATTTATATATATAATCAATTTAAGCATATCAACATCCATTTATCACAACAGAGCGCAATGACAAAAAAAAATTAGAACAGACAGCAAAAAAAAATATTCGGGTTCTTACGAATCCATGGCAGTCGATTTATTATTATATACCACATTTCACGAAATGTTAATGCCCAAAAAAAAATTAACAACAAAGCGCTGGAACAGAACAAACCACCGAGAGCAAATCAAAAAATATCAGCACATTACGAAAGCAGAACAAACAGGCATAGAAGAATATGAAACACGATTCCATTAAAGGTTTAGACTTTATACGAAATATCTTGAAGCAGTGTGCGAATCGACAAAGAAAAATAACCAACGAAATGATTTCTTTCGTGATTCGGTGAAATAAAGGAATTGAAAAATGTCGGGGATTTTATTTTATGTTAATAATCGATTTATTCGATTAAGTGCCAAAGGGTTTCTAAAGTATTTGAGAACAATGAAGGGAGACGATGGCTTGGAATGGTGCGACCGAAATGGGTTTGCAAGTGGAGAGAAAATGCACCGTTCGGGTTACGAGATACGAAGCAGACGGAAGAGGAGTTTTGAATTTTAAAGCGAAAGACACAACTGTAGGTTTTGCAGGAATAGGTAGCGTGTAGCGAGAGGAGGCGGCGAGAAGGCGATGGTTCGGAAGAAAAATTGAATCCGCGCCAAATCAAAGTGTTAAAAGTCCATTTTGCCCTTAAATACATAATGATGCAATACTTTAAGTAGGGTATTTAAGTAATATGGGCTTTAAACATGCGAATAGGCGCTCAAAAAATAATTTTAGAGTTTTAGAGCAATCGGACGACTTCGGTTTGCCAACGAAAAAGTAGGAGCAGTGGTAAAGCATTTAGCAAACAAGAAAATTAGCAAACGAATTAGTATGCCACTGAGATCAAATTCTGCAGATTACTGTTCATATCTGATATGATCCAGAATTTTTCAAATTGCACCAAAAATATCAGAATGCATTTTCAACACTGCAAACCAACATATATCACTTCATTTTCATATAGAAACATGAGAATGCATCAAAACTTAATCAAAAGCATCAATCATACCAAGTTCTCTTCTCACTAAGTGGCTTTGTAAAAATATCAGCAAGCTGTTTTTCAGAAGGGACAAATTCGATTTGAATATCACCATTTTGAACATGATCCCTAATAAAATGATGTCTAATTTCAATATGCTTGCTTCTAGAGTGTTGAACAGGATTTTTTGATAGGTTTATAGCACTAGTATTGTCACATCTTATGGGAATGTGATCAAATTTAATTTCAAAGTCTTCAAGCTGTTGTTTCATCCACAAAATCTGTGCAACACAACTTCCAGCTGCAATATATTCAGCTTCTGCAGTAGAAAGTGCAACAGAAGTTTGCTTTTTACTGTGTCATGAAACTAATGCATGACCTAGAAATTGACAAGTTCCAGAAGTGCTTTTTCTATCCAATCTACTACCAGCAAAATCTGAATCACTATAACCAATAAGATTAAATGATTCACATTTTGGATACCACAAGCCAATATTGTGAGTGCCAATAAGGTATTTAAAAATTCTCTTAACTGCTACAAGATGAGATTCTTTTGGACATGACTGAAATCTTGCACATAAACATACACTGAAATGAATATCTGGTCTAGATGCTGTTAAGTAGAGTAAAGAACCAATCATACCTCTATAAAATTTGTTATCTACCTCTTTACCTTTTTCATCTTTCTCCAATTTAATTGTTGAGCTCATGTGAGTTCCAATACTCTTCATATCCTCCATTTTGAACTTCTTTAGCATATCCTTTATATACTTGGACTGATTTATAAAAATTTCATCTTTCATTTGCTTAATTTGCAATCCAAGGAAGAAAGTAAGTTCACCCATCATACTCATTTCAAATTCACTTTTCATCATGTTGGAAAATTTCTTACAAAGAGAATGGTTAGTGGCACCAAAAATAATATCATCTACATAAATTTGCACAATAAGCATGTCTTTTCCAATTTTCTTAATGAAAAGAGTAGTATCCACTTTTCCTCTTTTAAAATCATTTTGAAGCAAAAATTTACTAAGTCTCTCATACCATGCTCTAGGAGCTTGCTTTAAACCATAGAGAGCTTTAGTAAGCTTGTAAACATGATTTGGAAAGTGAGGGTCTTCAAAACCAGGAGGTTGAGCTACATAAACTTCTTCATCAATATATCCATTTAAAAATGCACTTTTAACATCCATTTGATAAAGCATGAAATTCTTAAAACATGCAAATGCACACAACATTCTAATAGCTTCAATTCTAGCAACCGGAGCAAAGGTTTCATCAAAATCAATACCTTCCTCTTGGTTGTATCCTTGAGCTACTAGTCTAGCTTTATTTCTAACTACATGTCCTTTTTCATCCATCTTATTCCTAAATACCCATTTAGTTCCAATAACAGTGTGCTTTTTAGGTTTAGGAACAAGTGTCCAAACTTTGTTTCTTTCAAATTGATTTAATTCCTCTTGCATAGCAAAAAGCCAATTTTCATCATTTTGAGCATCATCATATGTTTTGGGTTCAAATTGAGAAACAAAAGCAACATTATCAAAATATCTTCTAAGTTGAGCTCTTGTCATCATTCTTTGTGATGGACTATCAAGAATGTCATCTTTGGAATGATTTCTATGGTATCTCCATTCTTGTGGAATATCTTGATGTTGAGGTTCCTCAATTTGTAGTTCTTCCACATTTGGTTGAGAGTCATCTTGAATTTCAATATTTGTGGAGCAAGGGAGTTCTTCTTCTTTATCATTTTGATAATCCTCCACTTGTTCTTTTGATTCAAGCTCATCATTATTCGAATTCTTTGAATTTAGAATCTGCTCAATTTCATCATCACAAGAATCTTTCCTTTGCAAGGAAGTGTTAGCATCATCAAAAAGTATATGCATTGATTCTTCCATGGTCAATGTTTTTCTATTGAAAATCCTATATGCTTTGCTATTTGTTGAGTAGCCTAGAAATATTCCTTCACGAGTTTAGCATCAAATTTCTTGAGATTGCTGTCTTTGTTATTCAATATGTAACATTTGCAACCAAAGACATGAAAATATGCAATATTGGGTTTACTTCCTTTCCAAAGTTCATAAGGAGTTTTCTTTAAAATAGCTCTAATGGAAACTCTGTTCAAAATGTAGCATCTTTGTATTTACTTACGCTTAAAATATTTTGGTAAACTGTTTTCATTCAGCATTGTTCTTGCCATTTCTTGCAAAGATCTATTTTTCCTTTCAACAACTCCATTTTGTTGTGGAGTTCTAGAAGCTGAAAATGTATGATAAATACCATTTTGAGAGCAGAAATTTTCAAACAAATTATTCTCAAATTCTTTTCCATGATCACTCCTCAAAGATGTAATGCAATACCCTTTTTCATTTTGAGTTCTTTTGCAGAAAGCTTCAAATATATCAAAGGTTTCATCTTTATGAGCAAGAAAGAAAGTCCATGTGAATCTTGAAAAATCATCAACAATTACAAATGCATATGCCTTGCCTCCTAGACTTCTAGGTGTGATTGGACCAAAAAGATCAAGATGTAATAATTCCAATGGTCTAGACGTAGTTACAACATTTTTTGATTTAAAAGATGATTTTGTATGCTTACCAAGTGCACAAGCTTTGCATTGAAATTCTTTTTCAAATCTTAGCTTTGGAAGTCCTCTAACAAGGTTCTTTCTAGAAAGTTTAGCAAGTGTACTCATGCTAGCATGTCCTAATTTTCTATGCCATAACCATGCATTATCATCTGAAGTCATAAAGCATGTTTCACAATTTTCTTCAAGACTTGTTAAATCAAGTAAGTAAATATTATCTATTCTAGCACCAGCAAACATAACATTATTTCCATGAATCTCACAATGTGAAGAAGTAAAAATGACTTTAAAACCATTGTCACACAATTGACTAACACTTAGAAGATTATACTTTAATCCTTGAACTAATGCAACATTCTCAATGCAAGGATTTTTACCGATAGTTCCACATCCAACAATTTTAGCTTTACTTTTATTACCAAATTTCACATAACCTTCTTCTTTCAAGGTAAGAGAGGAAAACTTGCCTTTATTTCCTGTCATGTGCCTAGAGCAGCCACTATCAATGTACCAATGTTCTATTTCCAGCATACTCCTTAGGCAGACCTGAAATCAGTTAACTGTTCTTAGGTACCCAAGCAACTTTGGGTCCTTGAATGTTAGTAACATTAGGTAGGGTTCCTTTGGGCACACATACTTTCTTTGCCTTAAAGGTTCCTTTCCTAATAGGACAAGCATTAATCATATGACCATTGTGATTGCAATAAAAGCATGTAATACTAGGTTGAGAAAAGGATGTAGCTTTAACAAAAAATTGTTTGTATTTTCCATACTTCATAAATCCATCATATCCAATTCCAGATTTTTCATTTGTAAATCTTTGATTCCCAAGAAGTATATCAAGTGTTTCTTTTCCTTTTGTAAATTTAGATAAATCTCTTGTCAAAGATTCAACTTTTCTTCAAGAATTCTGTTTTTCTCAAGAAGTTGTTCACACACTTCTTTTGATTTTTGAAGCTCATCATTAACTTCCTTAAATAATTTCATTTGAGATTTATAAAATTCATTTTCCTTTGAAACCATACTCAATGAAATATTTTCTGATCTTAAAGCACAATTTTCATGAACTAAAATTTTACATTTCTTTTTAAAAGTTCTATACTTATCATATGTCTTCACAAATGCAAGTTCTAATTCATTAACATTAGAAAGTTCAAGATTTACCTCATTTTCACTATCTTTGATTTGTGAGCTTTCACCTTTTTCTTCAATTGCCATCATACAAGTGTTTGCAGCCTCTTTGTCACTTGTTTCATCATTTGATGAAGAGTCACTATCACTCCATGTTGCCGCCATTGCCTTCTTGCTTTTGTCCTTTCTAAACTTATTTTTCTTCTTCAAAGTAGGACATTTTGGCTTAATGTGGCCTGGTTTATTACACTCATAACAAACTATTTCACTTGAATGATTTGGAGTCTTTGGAGCATATTTCTTTGTGAACTTCTTGTATTTGCTTCCACCTTTTCTAAATGCTCTTTTAAATCTTTTGACTATCATAGCCATATCTTCATCATCATCACTTGAAGCACTTGAATCATCACTTGAATTAGCTTTAAGAGCAACATTTTTCTTTTTCTCATCTACTTTTTCGGATATGAAAGCTATCCCTTTCTTTTTCTTTTGATCACCTTCATTCTCATCTTTCTTATAAATCATCTCATGTGCAATGAGAGAACCAATCAGCTCATCATAGGTGTATTTTCTGAAATCCTTGGTGTCTTGAATAACAGTAGTCTTTGCTTCCCACGTCTTTGGAAGATACCTCAGAATTTTCTTTACAAGTTCTTG
This sequence comes from Hevea brasiliensis, assembly GCF_030052815.1. Classification (NCBI taxonomy): domain Eukaryota; kingdom Viridiplantae; phylum Streptophyta; class Magnoliopsida; order Malpighiales; family Euphorbiaceae; genus Hevea; species Hevea brasiliensis. The sequence continues at coordinate 95,416 of NW_026614771.1, forward strand.
TTCTTCAAATCTCTTTCCAAGAGCTTTAAGTAGATTTACAAGGTCTGTAAATCTGGTACTCATCTCAGCAATAGTTTCACCAGGTTTCATCTCAAATAATTCATAATCACGGATGAGGAGGTTTGCCTTTGACTCTTTTACCACATTAGTTCCTTCATATGTGACTTCTAGTTTGTCCCATATCTCTTTTGCAGTTTGACATCCTGAAACACGATTATACTCATTAATAACAAGAGCACAATGAAGAATGTTAATAGCCTTGGCATTTGTAGAAATTTTCTTCCAATCATTATCATCAAATTCAACTTCTGCTTTAGGAATTTGTACAGTTCCTTCACTGGTTTTATAAGGAATATAAGGACCATCTTTAACTATTCTCCAAGCATCAATGTCAACAGATTGTATAAAGTTTCTCATTCTAGTTTTCCAAAAGGAGTAATTTGTGCCATTAAAAGCGGTGGTCTAGTGATGGAATAACCTTGACTAAGAGGCGGGTATACCGTGAATTTCTAGATGAACTAGCCATGTGTGTGGATCACTCTAAGGGGTTTAATCCTCAAGCAAGAGAGACAAGCTCTGATACCAAATTGATGTCCCAAATTATGTCCAAGAGGGGGGTGAATTGGACTTTAAAAACAATTTTCGGTTCTTGCTCAAAACCTTTGAAAATTGCAGCTAGGTTCAACTAAATTAACTAATGTGAGAAATGAACAATATAGCTCTATTGACAAGTTGACTCAAGATTAAGCTATATGCAATCAGTATACTGATATAACAGACTATATAAGCATTCAGTAAATATATCAGTAATCTGAATACGTTTTTAATACGACAACGAGCGATATACCAAATATTCCAGCGACGACAAATCAAACAACATGCAGTTAAATCGGATATCGGTTTTAGCGATAAACTAATTTTCTCGATCGTGACAAGATCAACAGCATATGATATCAATTTTCATATCAGCAAAAGTATATCAATCATAAAGCTAAATTGCAAAAATGTAAAGAGCAAGGGTTGTGAAAATGAACACTGAAATTTTTATAGTGGTTCGGCTTTAACTAGCCTACATCCACTCTCTCAAAGATCTCACTTTGAGTCTTCACTCCACTATTCTTCTCTTTTCAAGGCAAGAGACAAAGCCCTTTACAAATCTTCTCAACAAAGCTTTTATAAGTAGCTTCACACTTCTACCAAGTGTTATCCCAAACACTTATCACAACCAAGCTTCAATAGGTGCTTGAATGACCTCTCACAAATGATAATAATGTGTTTAAAAACTCACTCTCACTCAATTACAACAGAAAGTATAAAGAAGAGTTGAGTAAATAAGCCAATGATGAGCAATAAATCACTTTGAGCACTTTGAATGAAAGCTTTAAAGATTTTGAACAGTAGAGGGACTTTCATTAAGTGCAAAATGGCCAAAGGAATGTGTATTTATACCTTTGGAACGTTTTTTACCGTTGCAGAACTCATTTGAACGTTACTGAATCTGAATTTCAAGAAAATAGCCGTTATTTTGTCGTTTCTGCGATGTTGTGCGAGTTGAAAGCGATTAAGCGTACTTGAGAAAATAGCAAACCAGTTAGCATACTAAAATAAGTAGCAAACCAGTTAGCATACCAGGAAAACTTTTTCTGCATAACTTTCAAAACTATAAAACTTTACACCAAATCATAGTTAAACATTTTTTTTAGGCCAATAATAATGATGTTTCAAAGAAAAAATCATTTGAGGGATTGAAAATAAGGATCATTGACTTTTACTCCTCAATTCTTTTCACAAGTAATCCTAAGAAATAAAACTAACTCTAATACTATATGTACCTTCAATTCTGATTTTCAATGCAGCCTTGGAAGGTAACATTTTCTTCTTTTATCTCTTTTGCTACGTCTTGTGTTATCCTTAGAATGCCATCCTTTCTTCATAAGCACGAATCCATTATGAAATCCTTCTGTCCTTTTTCTTTGAGATACACAACACTTAAAACAATGTTAGTTTGATTCTAATTGAGTTTTGGTATCATCAAAATCTATGCTCCTTTGAGCTTGTGGGGTCAACAATGGACAGGGAAATGACACAACAAGAGAGCAAGCACAACACAATTGGCAATGGCACCCATTACTGCTATCTTAAACAAAAGAAACCAGAAAGAAAATAAAGCAGCTAGCTACAAATGCTCGCCGTGAGTAGTGGTGAAATGGGAGTGGGAAATTAATATTTATACCCTGACCTCAGAGAATAGAATGGTTATGGAATGAGTAAATAAGGCTCATCTGTCACGGGACAAAAAATTTATTGTTCCTCCCCAGCAGAGCTCATGTCCAGGTTCATGCAATGAAGGCTCTGCCGCACATTACTCCGAGGCCGATGCTATGCTTGTATCAGATTAGGTTTTTTACTTTAAGGGCTTCTTTAATATTTTTAAAATCCAAAAGATGTAATCAACTTGCATTCAAGTTGAGTTGGCCAGTTTTGCGGGTAATCAGATTGAAAGCTCAAAAGAGATTCACCTTTAGGGTGATTACCATAAATTAATGGGAATACTATGCCGTTACATGACCGACCAATTAATTATAGCTTTTCGTTGGTTTTATCTGGGCATGCATGGGTACACACACACACACACACACACACACACACACACACACACATATATATATATATATATATATATATATATATATATATATATATATATATATATATATAATTTCATGATTAATTATCAATTTTATAATTATAAAATCTTTTTATATTTTCTAAAAAAAATAATATTAAAAAGAAAAAACAAATCTATTTAATATAAATTCCTATTTATTACAACAGTACATTTATTTCAAAACCGATTCTGATTCGAAATTAAAATTAAATCAATTTAATCTATAATCAAAATTAAACTAATTAAAATTAATCTAAAATCAAATCGAAATCAATCAAATCAATCCAATTCAAAATAAAATTAAATTTAACAATAAAATAGCCACTAAGTTTAATTAAAATAAAATCAAACTAAATCTTTTTTTTTTTCTTGAAAACTAAGATATGCATTATGTTAAATGAAATTTAATCAAACTAAAATTAGAATAATCTTAAATTAAAAGGTTGTTTAGTTTGATTTATAAGTCAATTAAATATATTTATAAATAAAAAATTATAAGTAAATTACTGTTTCATTTAGCTTATAAGTTAAAATAAACTATTTAAAATAAGTTATAAGTCATGAATACCCTTACTTATGACTTATCTATTTATTTTAAAACTATTATTTGATCAAGTAAAATATTATATTATTCTAATGACTTTTAAAAATATAAATATTATACTCATTTTAACAACTACAATACTCAGTACATTTCCTTTATGGTTATTTTGACAAATTAAATTACTTTTAAGTACATTTTAACTAACACACACTTAGGTTACATTTGGTACAATGTAATGTAATACAATGTAATCAATTATACACTACAAAAATACTGTAATATAATATAATATAATTTAATTATTATTATATTCATCTGTTTTGTTATAAAATAAAAATATAAGCAATGAAATGTAATGATAATTTTTATTTTAATATTTAATTTATTTATAATATTAATAATAAGTATAGTGGCTAAATGATAATGGTAGTGGTGACAGCGATAGTTATATAGTAGTGGTGACAAGATAAGGTAGCAGTAATGGTAGTGGCCAAGTATGGTAGAGTTGACAATAATTAAGTGGTGATAATAGTGGTAGTAATAAGCATTAGTTGAGTAGTGATGATTGTGCTAGTATTAATAATAAATAAAAAAAATCAAAATATGTAATTATGATTACATAAATTTTTATATGATAATAATCATTATATTACTTCAAATAATCAAACCATACCCTTTAAATTGATGAAATTAAAAGATTTAACTAAAATTGAAAAAACTTATGATGGTTTTGAATTTTGTAATCACTAGGGAATTAGCCGTATCAATGCATGTGACTATCAATAATTTTAATTTATAAAAATAATGTAATATTTTAAATTTTTTGTTAATTATTTTAAATTTTACTTTTATTATTTTTATCTTTCAAACTTTTTAATAAATATTACATAATAGAAATAATTACAATATATATATATATATATATATATATATATATATATATATATATATATATTGTACAAGTTAACTTATAATAATACTACTCATTATAGTATTAATAAGGTAATTATTAAATAATTTATAACTTACATATAATAGAGAATGCCACGTAACAATACTATAAAAGAAAATACCATGCATCAAACTCTTTTATTAATTATTTCAAATTTTATTTTTGTTATTTTTATATTTAAAGGTTTTTAATAAAATTTCATAATATAAATAATTAAAAAATATATATATATATAATTAATATATATTAATATGTTGCAAGTTACCTTATAATAATAATTTTTTATTATAATATTAATAGGATAACTATTAAATAATTTATAACTTACATATAATAAAAGAATGTTATGTGTCATGCTCTGTCATGTGATAATACTATAAAATGGAATATCATGTGTTAAACTTTACTATATATTAGCCACATGGTAATGCTATGTAAGAAAATATTAAGTGAAAGAGTTATATATACACACACACTAAGAAATTACCCATGCTAATACACACATAGTTATTAATAATTTTAATATATAAATAATCTTAATTTACATTTTTTTTAATTTTAACATATATAAATTAAATAATATCTTAATTTCTATTAATTATTTCATATTTTATTTTTTATATATTTATTTTTTATTAATTAAATATTATTTCATATTTTTATTAATTTATTTATCTATAAAATTTTTAATGAAAATTTCATAATAAAATATAGTAATATAATAGAAATATTGTTTAAATATATAGTTATTTTTATATATTTTATTTTTTATTAATTAAATATTATTTTATATTTTTTATTTTTCAAAATTTTTAATAAAAATTTTATTATAAAAATAATAAAAATATAATAATATAATAAAAACATTACTTCAAGATATAAAATTATTTGAAATTGATTAAATTATATGATTATTTTTATAATTTTAAATATTAAAATTTTATTATATAATTAAAAAAAAGAAAAAATTAAATAAAAAAAATGTCATATAACAATATGTAAAAGAGAATGCTACGTGATTACCTTCTTTGTATATATAGAAAGATATAGATTTAGCCTAAAATTTCTTTCCATATATTTATTTTATAATTTTTTTACGGAAGGCTCAGCCACGATTCCGAAGCCAAGTCACACAGTTAGGCCCTCTTACTTGCAGACCTTTGTGAGGAGAATTTACGGTCATTTATTCACTTTCGTCCACGTCACCAACTCATAATCCGTCGGCTATTACGAAGCCCACCCTTACTTCAGCTCTGGTTTTCAAACCTCAGCTTCGGATCCAGCTCTAACTCTTCTACCCCCTAGCTCCTGTGTTAATATACTTCCTTCTAGCCCAATAATCGCGAAGCCCCAATTTTACTCGTTGCAAATCGCCAAAGCATGGGTAACTAAATCTAATTGTTTATGGTTCTTAATCAAAGATTATTGTGTTAATTTTCGGATTAGTATTTTGAAATATTATTATTTTTTTGCTGGTAAATGCAGAGACAACGCTTTGATCAATGGAGATCGCTGTTGCAGGAGTCCAAGATTGGTAATGCAGGCTTTTTGATCCATCTAAATTATCAAGGTTAAATGTTTGTTATCTTTTAATTTTCAATTTCATTTCCTAATCAATGTTGCTCCCGCAACAGCATAATTGAATTGAGCTAGTAGATTTTGAATTTGAATTGGAGTTTGACCGGATAAAATTTTTATTACTGACATTGATTGAGAATTTTTCTTTGTTGGTTAGGTTTTTAAGCAGCTTTGATTTGCGTTTTTGAGCTGAAAACATGGCGCAGAGCAACTGGGAAGCAGATAAAATGTCTGTACTTGTGCTTTTTTTTTTTTCGAAATTTCAATTTGTTTTGCAGTTGTTCTAATTTATTTATTTGTAATGAGATAAGGTTGAAATTTGGTGTGTTTTTCATATATGGTTAGGCTTGATGTGTACATATACGATTATTTGGTGAAGAAGAAACTGCATGCCACTGCAAAGTCCTTTATGAATGAAGGGAAAGTAGCCCCAGATCCAGTAGGTAAATTATGCACTTGGAAATTATGAGTTTTACTCCACATTTGGAGCGACATTATTTACAGATAAATATTTTATGTTATGGATGTGGATATTTTTGAAATTAATGAGTGACAAATTGACAACAATTACTTTGCTTTTGAAACAAACGAGAAAAATATTTCTTTTTTGGCATGCCTTTATGGTTACTTAAAGATAGTGAATAAAGGAATTGGAAAATACTGTGGGAGAGCCTGTAAATGAGGAATTGACGTAATTACTAGCTCGAATTTGCAGCAATTGATGCTCCTGGAGGGTTTCTTTTTGAATGGTGGTCTGTCTTCTGGGACATTTTTATTGCAAGGACAAATGAGAAACATTCAGAGGCTGCTGCAGCATATATAGAGGTGGCTTTTGAGATTTCAATGTGTAATTTAAACTTGCTGATCATGTAATTTATGTTTTTTTTTTCTTTTTTTTTGAAATTCTGATTTTATTGCATAGGCACAACAAGTTAAAGCAAAGGAGCAGCAACAACAGTTGCAAATGCAGCAGTTGCAACTGATGCGTCAAGCTCAATTCCAACGGGGAGGTCCTAATAATCCATCTCTTGGCGGTCCAGTAAATGCTATTGGTTCTGAAGGAATGCTTGGTCAATCCACTGCTAGTGCAATGGCGGCAAAAATTTATGAGGAACGTATGAAACACTCTAATCCAATGGATTCAGAAACATCCCAGCCACTCCTTGATGCTAGGATGCCTCTACTAAAACAAGCAACAAATCATCCTGGGTAAATTTGGTTATATGATTTTATAAGACCATTGTGTCCCCTACTTCAATGCATGTTGACTTTTTCGTGCTGACACAGCCAGTTGGTCCAAGGGAATTCTGGGAGCATTACAGCAGCATTGCAGCAAATCCAGGCACGAACTCAACAGACTACTGTAACTACTTGGACAATATATTCATACATTTGCTTCCAATTTTTACTTCCTCTTTATTTTTTTTCCTCTATCTGTTTGGTGATTGGTTTGAATTTGTAGGACATCAAAAGTGAAGTGAACTTGGGTACTGCTCAAAGATCTTTGCCTATGGATCCTTCTTCAATTTATGGGCCGGGAATCATGCAGTCAAAACCTGGAATGGTAAATACAGGTAAAATACATGGTCCTCAGTTGGATAATAGGATTTTAGGACAAGGATATGTAAACATGTTTTTTTTAAAAAGAAACTCTTTAGTGAAATGATTTCCATTTATATTCCTATTTTCGATTGCTAAAGTTTTAAGACACTTGATTTTTTGTTTAGGTCAGAATTTTTACATGCAATCATGGGCCTTTAAGACACTGTTAAAGAGACATATAACATGTTGCTATGTTTTATGTGACTTGTGTGACTAAAAGAAGGGACACTATCTAGAATGATGTGAGAAAAGAAATAGATATGAACAATATTGTTTCATTAGAACAGAGGCTAGATGAGTTACAGGCAAAAAATATTTCAGTGTTCCTTTAATATGTATGGATAAACAGATTAGAAACAACTTGTCTGGTTTGAATTGCTCCAGCTCATGTGTTTGTGTTCAAATATCTACTCTAGGTGTAGAAACTAGTAGCTAATCTTGTTCTCTATTTAGTTACTCTGTATGTTTGCTTCCAAAACATTAGACACATTTGATCAGTTATGTTTTCTTTACTTGTAATGTGTGGTGTTTTTCCATTGAATAATTTTCTAATTTACTTTAATTCCTTAAATTTCAGCTTTGAACCCTGGTGTTGGCAGTCTTCCATTAAAGGGGTGGCCCTAACAGTAAGTTTTAATGTTTCTGATGAAGCTCACTTCTCAGTGGTGATTCATTTTGTTCCCATTAAGGGTGTTATCATATCATGCAGGGATTGACCAAATTAGACCAAGTTTGGGTGCACAAGTTCAAAGGCCTCTTTTGCACGGTGCAAGTCAGTTTCAGCTTTTGCCACAACAACAGCAACAACTCTTGGCACAGGTTCAAGCACAAGGCAATCTTGCTAATTCACCAATATATGGAGATATGGATCCAAGAAAATTTAGGGGATTTCCTAGAGGCAATTTGCAAGCCAAAGATGGCCAACCAAATGCAAATGATGGATCTATTGGTTCTCCAATGCAATCAACTTCATCTAAGGTAAGATTTTCTTCTTGTTGCCATTGAGAAAATATCAAAACTTTCATGACAATTGTTTTGGCAGGGTTAAGATTTGACAATGCTCATTGTGCTAATTTTTCTTAAGCAGATGAACATGCCACCGATGCAACAGTCGTCCTCTCAACAGCAAGATCCTCTACAATCGCAGCAAGTACAGGTTGTATCTTAAACTGACATAATGACATTAAACATTTTTTTTTTGGAGAAATTCCAAGTTACCTTAAGTTCACTTGCTTATGCCTTATTGTTTCACATATCTATGAAATTCTACATTAAATACTAGTGCAATGAATTCTCCTTTCAGTTCTTTAATAAATTGGAAAATTAATAACTACTGCATGTCTGTTTATGGTGTAACAGAATAATCGAAAAAGGAAAGGTCCTTCATCTTCTGGACCTGCTAATAGTGCTGGCACAGGAAACACTGTAGGCCCTTCTCCTAATTCTCAACCATCAACACCATCAACTCATACTCCTGGTGATGGAATTTCCTCAGCAGGCAACTTGCAGCATGTCAGTAGCATGTCGAAAGGCATGATCATGTATGGTGCTGATGGAACAGGAGCCCTTGCATCATCAACAAACCAACTGGTATGTACTGATAACAAATTTATTAGCTGAATAACCTAGAGATTTAAAGTGGACATTTACAATCTGAACTGCTAGAACCGCCATAACAACTCCATATCTGCTATGCTCCTTATATTTAAAGCTATAGGACTCGCAAAACAGTGTTCTGCTTCAGATACCTACTTTCTGAAGAGGAGGTAGTTAATAAATGTAGAATTGTGTCAGCTACTGTAGCTACAAAATTTTTATAAAATTCTTTAAATTTTCTCTTGCAAAGCTATTATGACAATGTTCTTTGGACTATTTATCTGGATGTCCATATTATGGTTGGCCCCTCTAGTGAAAAATGAATTGCATTATTGATAATCTTAGTCCTTATCTGACTTCAGTCCAGAATGGTGTATTAACGCATCTCTTCTCAATGTGTATACACACCAGTGTACCTGCATTGAAACATTCCCTTGAAATTACCACCCAAAAGTGCCCCTTCATAAGTCACTTTTTATGTCAGATTCTTATTTTTATCTCATTGCAGGAAGACATTGAACATTTTGGAGATGTTGGGTCCTTAGATGATAACGTTGAATCTTTTCTCTCACATGATGATGGAGATGGAAGGGATTTGTTTAGCACATTGAAAAAGAATCCTTCTGAACATGCAACAGAGGCTTCCAAGGGTAAGCAGCATTTCTATCTTCTTGCAATAATACCCGTTCAAATTGACCATAACATTGTCCATTTCTCTTCACCTTAGGTTTCTCATTCAGCGAAGTTGGTTCCATTCGTAAAAGCAATGGCAAAGTTGTTTGCTGTCATTTCTCCACAGATGGGAAGTCATTGGCCAGTGCTGGGCATGACAAGAAGGTACAATGCAGTAACAAAGAATTGATTTAATGTAGAACAATATGATTTATCACTGGAAATTTGCTGGTGAAGTTGCTTGCATACATTTGAAAACTAAGATGCAGAAGGCATGTATACTTTGTGGAGAGGTGTAAATATCTTTTAACGCCCTCCCAGTAGTGAACTTAAACATTGTCTTTATGATGCTATCATAGGTCTCCTTTTATTTTGATTGTTTTGTTATTGCTTCACTCAATTAGCTGTCTTAAAAGATGATTCAGGTTGCTTATGAGGCCAGTGCTTTTATAGTACAATGAAATTAAGTATGAAATATATGTGATATGGTTCGTGTCATAGTTATCATTTTTTTTTTATCAACTTAATTGTTATTAGGTACTTAAACTGCTCCTTTAACTTGTGACCTTTTCAATACACAGACATAGTACTTTGGAAGTTGATTGAAATCAATACTTGACTTGTAAAACTAAAAATCATAACATGTAGTTGGATAAGTGACAATGTGAATATGTTTTCATGTCAGTAGGTTGTTCTTTGGAACATGGAAACTCTGCAGACGGAATGCACTCCTGAAGAACACAATCACATAATTACTGATGTTCGTTTCAGACCAAATACAACTCAGCTGGCAACATCTTCATTTGATACAAGTGTTCGACTCTGGGATGCTGTAGATGTAAAATTTCTACCTCCACTGCTTTCATAAGGAAAACGTTCATTCTTCTGTCCATATAAGCTGCAATTGCAGGAATTAATATATTGAATCATTTGATTATTTTTCTTGCTTAAATCTGTTGTATGTATTTTAGAGTGCACAATGCATTCCCTTTTCCTTCTCTTTTCTTGGTAAAATAGTATAATGATTTTTTTTCCTAAACATGTAATCATTTATTCAGTTGTGTCACATATACTTCTTTTGACATCATTTTTAATTTCAAGTTTAAAGCCTCCTCGTGTCACATATATTTTAATATGTGAACTTATGGAAGTAACATCAGATGCTCTTTGTTGTATTTGAATGATCTGAAAGCAGTTGGCATCAATTATTTTGTGTTGCTAACTCCATATCAGTTACCATTTTGGACTAAAAGTCATTGGCACTAAATGCAGCTTTTCTTGCAGCCAAGGTATTCCTTGCAGACATATACTGGGCATACCTCACATGTGATGTCTCTTGATTTCCACCCTAAGAAAAATGACCTTTTCTGCTCTTGTGATGGTAACAATGAGATACGCCTCTGGAACGTCAATCAGTATTCTAGCACCCGCATATCTAAGGCTAGCCTTCGGCTTCTTTTTTACCTTAGTTGTTTTACATTATTGAATTTCTAATGGATTTGAATCCTTTTAATACTCTAAAACCCAATCATTTGGTGGAGCAGGGAGGTACTGCACAAGTTAGATTTCAGCCAAGAATTGGGCAGCTGCTGGCTGCAGCTGCGGAGAATGTTGTGTCCATATTTGATGTTGAAACTGACAGACAGACGCACTCATTACTGGTATCAGTCTTAAATTCAGAACTCAACAGAAAGAAAAACATTGAAGTGACATTTTGTTCTTTAGTGCATTAACTAGTAGGGCTAAGCTGTGTACTGTTATAACAAAAAAACTGAACCAAACCGTTTTAATCAGTTTTTTTGGTTTGGTTATTTGGATTAAATGGTAGAGTTATGTTCAGTTAATATTTTTGGGAAATTCGGTTCAGTTATTTTTTGAAAAACACACACATAATAACCAAATCGACCAAAGTTTTAAATGGCAAGTCAAATGCTGTTTATTGCTTTACCGTATCCTCTTTCTGTCTTTCTTTCACAATCACGGCCTACCTCTTGCTCCTCTTCTTTCTCTCTTCTCACCCAGTCCTCTCGTCCTCACTCAATCCATCTCATTCCTCAGTCCTCTCTGCCAATTTCACTCACTCTCACATTGCACCTCCTTTGCTTCTCACTTCACTGTCAATTGTTTCAATTTCAAGCTTCTATCCCCAAAATCTCTAAAATCCCTAATTTCAAGTCCCAAAGATTCCAAAGTCAAGAAAGAGGATTTCTTTCCGGGGGGAAAAAAAAAAAAAAGATTTCTAGTTGATGATGATAATTCCACACCCTCCCCTTGTTTTTTCCCATAAGTTTCCCTAAAACAGAATTTCATTTTCTCTCTCAGTCGTTGAAATTGAACTAAAACACCAGATTAATGGCTGCTTCTTCCTCCCCCTTGCTTCTAGCAAACCCAGATTCTGATTTCATGTTCCTTATGTGCAAACGCAAGATACATTATAAAAATAACAGCTACTACAGCTCTTCCCATTAGTGCTGCTGCTGCTTCTTCTTCAAGTAATAGTCAAATTCTTCCTCAAAATCGTAATTTGATCACTTGGCAAAGGTGGCTCCAGAATGACCACCTCCTTGATTTTCATTGCTTAGGTGCTTCTTTCTTTCATAACTCTGCATTCTTTTACTCCGATGCTAATGTGCATGATTCTTGAGTTGCTAATCCTTTACTACTCTGTTAATGTTTTGGGCTGTTTCTTGTCAAGAAATGCTCAATTGTCCATCCTTCTTGATTTTGAATTGTATGGTGACATTGCGGAATACTGCTATTTGAAGGAATTTTATTCCTTTTAAGGTAAATATAAAGCTTGTTGCTATTGGTGCTACTATAGGTCTAGCATAACTGATTAGAAATCATTGTCATATACTTGCCTTAATTCTGCTAAAAATTGTAAAAATTTGTTCTCATTTTCAGGAACAAACATATGGTTACTTCAAATTATTGGGATTAATTCTCTCCCACATTTTAGTTTTAGTGAGCTACTAGAATTTCCCTTTTCCATTCATGGCTGTGGTTTTATTTTGTTTTATGGATTAATTTGAACTGAGGTAGTATTTGTTGCTTGATTTATCTTACCATTTGTTCCTTCATCTGATCTTTTTTACTGAGGATTTGGTGCAATTATGTGATTCCACAGAGATACACTTAGTGCAGTCCCAAATAGGCTTAAAACAAAAAAGCCAAACCAAACCAAATTAGTTGGTTCATTTTGGTTTCTATATTTTAGTATTTCTGTTATTTAGTTGCTGAACACCATTAGCACACCCATATTAACCAGTATACTGTATGACCTCTTTCGTTATTAGGGTCACTCCACTGAGGTACACTCCATTTGTTGGGATGTAAATGGAGACTTCTTGGCCTCTGTCAGTCAAGAATCTGTCCGAGTGTGGTCATTGGCGTCAGGAGAGTGTATTCACGAACTTATTTCCAGTGGGAACAAGTTTCATTCTTGTGTTTTCCATCCAAGCTACTCCACTCTCTTGGTCATTGGAGGCTATCAGGTGATTTTTCCCCCTTATGTTGATATATATAGTGGCAGTAGTATTTGTAAGTTCCAAATGTTTTTGAATATCCCATGGAAAGTGAGAGCATTACTTTGTGTTTGATGTTACTAATGTTTGTTTTATGTCTCTCCTTTTCCCCCTTGACAAACCGTCATTATTGTCAAGTCACTGGAACTCTGGAACACGGGTGAGAACAAGTGTATGACGATTCCTGCTCATGAGTGTGTGATATCAGCTTTGGCACAATCGCCGCTTACAGGGATGGTTGCGTCTGCGAGTCATGATAAATATGTGAAGATATGGAAATAAGTGCTGCCATTTGCTTTAAGTGCTTCATATCAACAATATCAAGTATTTGATGCAAGTTTGAAGAAATTTTCAAGTATTTAAAATATTAACATTCTGATTTATAACCAGTGATGTCCTGAACCTGTATCATATCTGATCAATTTTCCCGATTCTGCCTATGATTTCGATATTGTGTGGTACTGGAGGCCGGCTTGCTTCCCGTCTTAAATCCCTAAAACCTGCTTTAATAATAATATATTATTTTTTTATTAAAAAATTGATTTATTTTTATATATTTAAGTATTTAAATATTATAATTTTAATAAATATATATTATATTTAAAACTTGATTTTTAACTATAATTTTTTTAATAAATAAATTTATATTTTGTAATGATATATTAAAATAAAAATTAAAAATGCCCATTAAAAAATCCACTTCGATCCGATCTTCTATAAAGCAGAGACGGGCGAGATATTCTTGGCCCAGACTCCACCCGTCACCATTCTTTATGTTTAGGAGAGGGCAGAAAATGGAGGGTAGATTTTGGGAGAGAAATGGTCTGTGGAATAAATAATTTTATTTTATTTTTTAACATGCTCACTTTCTCCCCCAAAATGTCTCTCCATTTTCAATCCTTTCCTAAACATAATACGTAATAAATAAATAAATAAATAATTTTTTCATGCAAAATATTTTGAACTTTATTTATATTTTAATAAAATATAATATGAAAAAAAATACTATAATATCATGTTCTTTTTCTTTATGTACAGTATAATCTCTCCTAATTCTGGACGTGGGAATGAAAATGTAGAAGCGCGTCCCATATTTTGTTTAATTTACACAGTTGTGGGGGAAAGAATAGCGTCTATTATAACATGAAAATGAGTATTAAATTAATGGGAGTTTGCAAGCTTATATTCAATGGAGATTGAGAAGAAGACTATTGAATCATATTTTGATATGAGGATGGAATTGATTACAAATTTTGTGCATTCCAAATAGAAATCGGGATCAGTGAAAGACAAAAGAATCACGTGCAGAACCTCACGTGTGGATGCACCATAACTATTTTCAATTTTCAGTTAACATTAACGGCATGTTGTTTCATATGCACCCGTCTCTTCCTCTATTATCACGGCATTAATGTAAGTAAGCTAATTAGTGGTCTCCACGCACCTAAAGAGCGGGTAGAGCAAAGGGCAATGAGCGGCTCTTTTAGAAAGGAGGAAAGCTCATGAGAATAGGAATCCGTGAAAATGGAGGGAACGCCCATCATTGGCTTATTCGCATTCACCCGTTACCTTTCTTTTTCCTTTTATGCCCCGTCTCGTACGGCGGCCTTAGGCTTATAGGCATAGCTCTCGTTGAATTCGAGGATTATTATTGTTATACACAGGGTTGTGATGTCTGACACCATTTTTTACTCTCTAGAGTAAAAAAATCATGCAGTAATTTTCATCTTACGTTTTTTTTTTTTTACCGTGTTGTTTAATTTTCTTTTTTAATATAATTTTAATTAATAAATAATGATCTTTTATTTTTATTAATTAAATTAATTTTATTAAGAGATTACAAAATTTACTCTTTTACCTTAGCTACAGCATGATAAGGCTGGCGTGTTGTATAGTCGTTAGTCTTGTTTATGGGGTTTGGCTGTCCTTTTTTATTTCCAAAAAAATTACTATAATATATTTAAAAGAATTAATCATATTAATTAAATAATTTATTTAATTTAACTATTTAATATAGCTAATAATAATTAATAGCTAATAATTTTAATGATAGTTAATTATAGTTAATATATCTTAATCGTATCAAATTATATATTTATATATAAAATAATTAATTACAGTATATATTATATTGTTTATTTATTATTAAAATAAATGTATAATTATTAATTTATTATATAATATATTAAAATTATAATTATTTTTAAGTATATATAATAATGAAAATTATAGTTATAATATCTATAATATTTTTATGTTTATTTATTATTTATTATAATTTTTAATAATTTATCGATATAAAATAATATTTTGAAGACATAATAATTTTGTACTTAATAAATTTTAGAACAATTGTTAACTATCTTTTTAAAAAATTTAATAAATAACTTTATTTATCTATAGCTACATCCGAATATTTTATATATATATATATATATATGGCTTAATAAGGGATGGGATGGCGCGTGTGAATGTGATTAAAGTTTTAAGCCCTAGGCTAGAGAGCCTTCAATAAGATTCTCTATGTCGAGAATGATATGATTAAAGGATTTAACATTTTTCTAATTTCTAAATCAGTGGGGTGTGGACCCTACTTTCTTCTAATGCAGGCGTGATGACGTGGCTTGCACGGTAGGCCTTTCTTTGGTCCCAGCGTATGCCTTTCGTCATGGGCATATTCCCTCACTTTTCATATTTTCTTCTTAAATTTTCAAAATTTGACTATCTTTATCATTTTAGCTCCACATATTTTTACTTTATAATTTAAATAAAATCAATTATATATTTTATTTTGTGTCCGTTAGTATTGAAATTTATGAGTTAAAATTATTTTTCAAAAAAAAAAATATTTTACATATTATCAAAAAAATTTTTAAAAATATTTTATTTTTTAAATATTTTTATTATTAAAATTTATTAAATTTAATTTTAAATTATTTTTTAATACTTTTCAATACATACAAACGCTCTATATGTATAAAGATATTCAATAAAAATTTAAAAAAAAAAATCCAAAGAAAAAAGAAAGAAAATTAAAAAGAGAAGTTTACCGTCAACAGAAAGTAAAACAACTTTAATCAAACCCTCTGGTCCATTGAAAACCAGAGAAGTTACATATACATATATATATATATATATATATGTGGGCGTTGCGCAGTGCATTGCAGGAAGAATTAATAATGTTAATTTGTCCAGTTTTGATGAATACAAGAAACAAAAACGAACAGGATGACAGCAACGATACACATCAACCTCATCTGCAATTAATCAACTACATTAACATTGAAAATTCTTTAAAACAAAATTGAATTAATTATTTTTGTTATGAATTAGATATTTAATTATTATATTTTAAAATTGAGTAATTTAATATCAGTAGACCAACCAACTTCATGCACCTTTAATGTTAATTAATTTGTATGATTCTAATTTTACTTCATACAAAAAGATAAAAGGAATCTCAAACTCTATCAACTCAAAGCGTTAGTGGAAATCATTGTACCCCTACAAAGCAAATTACACTAGGCAACATTGACAAGTGCATGAAAAACAAAACTCTTGTTTCTTTTGAATTTTTTCTCTGAGAAAAAATAAATTAGACATAATTTCATTTAAAATAAATTAGGTAAACTCTATTTAAAAAATTAATTAAATAAAATAAATTTATTCAAATATAAAGTATAATATAAAATTTTTATTTCAAATTAATATGAAACAACATACACTTTTAATATTTGACATCATATATAAATTTAATTTGTGATCTTTATAAGATTTGTTTATGTAAATGGTTGAAATCATAATAAATGATCACATCTTAATAGTCGATGGTTAATAATTAAAGAATGAAAATATCTTTTTTTAATTTTTTATTATTAACTTTAAGATATCGTTTCACATGGACTAATATATATTTGTCAAACATCTCAAGTAAGCAATTAGAATATAAACGTAAAAAATTTTCTCTCAATTGCTTAATAAATGGTATTTAATTATTTTATTAAGTAAATAATAAAATATAATAATTTAAACTAATAGTGACAGGGAATTTTTAATTCTAAAATCTCAAATAAAAAATAATTTAATTCTCATATTTACTAATTTAAATTAAATATATTTAAATATTAAATCTTGTAAACGTGATGAAATATTTATTTGACAACAGAAAAGGTTAAATAAGGACCCAATTATGAGATCACTGACTGAACCTCAAGGAGCACAGATGGCGACGTATGTGTTAGGGCACACAACAAAAAAAGTGCCACCGCTGGAACTTACACACTCACTCGCACTTATAAGATTTTCTAAAGATAAGGCGGGGCAGGTTTTGATTTAAATTAAAAAATTAATTAATTTAATTTAATTAATTTAATTTTAAAATTTAATTAATTTAATTAAGTTTTATATTATAAAAATTTTAATTATTTCAATTCAATTTAAATTTAAAAAAAAAAAATTAATTAAATTAAACTGAATCCAATAATAATTTTATATATTTAAATCGAATCAAATAGAATCGAATCAATTTTTGAATTGATTTATTTTTATAAGAAATTTATGAATTATATTTAATTATACATATATAAATTATTTAATTTTATTAATTAATAATTATTAAATTTAAATCAAAGTTAAAATTAAATTAAATGACTTGAAATCAAGTATGAATTAAAAAATCAATTAAAAATCAAAATCAATTAATTTGAATCGAACTAAAATAGATTGGTTCAATTCGATTTGGTTTTTTATTTATTTAGATTTAATTCAATTTCTAAAATATACAATTCAATTTTCATAATTTAATTTGATTTGGTTCAATTTGATTCAGTTCGAACTGAATACTCATCCAGAGACAAAGGCTATTCTAACACTGGAGTATCTCGTGTGGCCTGAGTTGGGCGTATTTAAGAATTAATCTTTTCAAATTTTATATTAAATATAAAATATATAAGTTACATAAAAATAAAGATTTTATTTAAAATTATTTAAATTTAAATAATAATTTATTTTTATCATTAACTCTTATATACTCGTGTTTTATTTATTAATGAGTGAATTTGCCAATCAACTAAAAAGTATATTTAAATGATCATTTTTTCTTGGAGATAAATAAATTAGAATAGTGTAGGCTCCAAAATTAAATTCAAATGTCTATGTGGCATTCAGCATCGCTCACTTTCTATTCTTGCCGTATTTTACGAGGAATCATACAGTATGTATAAGGTACTATATAATTAATTGTGCACTGTACAATCTTATTCCATAATTATATAAAATTTATTTTTTAAAAATTTAAATTTATGTACTCAGTAAATATAATAAAATTTTTATATCTCAATCCAATAATAATTAATAAATTAGATAATAAAAGATAATTATTTTTTAATTTTAATGGGTTAAAAAAATATCCTAGTGTAATATTAATGACAATTTTTGTAAGCACGGCGGTCAACATAGAACCAGTGAAAGGGAGCGTGCAGAAACAAGCCCAGGAGAGGGTGGGGCGTGAGCGTGGCCAATTAAACGAAGAAAAATAAGAAAAGGAGAACAAAAGATAAAATAAAATAATCAAAATGCACTTTCCACCTGGCCACTTGCTAAGGGTATCCAATGACTTGGCCGTCCTTTTGAGCTTTTTATATCATATCGCGATATAATAAAAAACACAATTTCTGAGTTCGTACTCTTCAAAAAATAAATGCTCAAATTTATATGCCCAAACTGCTCCTAAACTTGGAATACTCGCTTAATTTTTGTACAATACTTGGGCTTAGTTTTGGCGAAGCTTTGATTTTGATCTAAGGGGCAAAATTTTTAATAAAGTAATTAATTAATATTCAAATTTTTTTTTTCTTACATTAATAAAAATTAAAACAATAATTTTTTATTGCAATAGAATTATAAAAAATTAAAGTCCAATTCACATATTTTTTTCACTAAGTTAATTTAATATTACAATAAAAAATTAAAATTTTGTATAATAAAAAAAAATAAATAAAATCGACTAGGCTTGCCCGAGATTTTTTTTTTTCGCATGTATATAGTATTTAGAATTGCAATTTGCCTAAAATATTTTTTAATTTTTTTTTACATTAAGAAAATAAATATATTTTTTAAAGTTTACCTTTAAAATGTCACGAGAAATTAAAACGTATTGAACGAAACACATGAGAGTGGCCGCTGAAGGCCCACATGACACGCCCTAACCTGCCCTTTCTCCTCTTTGCTCACAACTCCTCCACAAGTACAAATACAAATCCACCGTTCGATTTCCTTCTTTCTTCTTTCAATTCCTCTCTC